>NC_052481.1:851422-934861 GCF_009730915.1 Dioscorea cayenensis subsp. rotundata | reverse complement strand
TCACATGGTTGCTGGAGACACACAACGCGCACCCAAGCCACATCGCCACGCCCGAGGTACAAGTCTTGTGAGATAAACAATCCACTAAAGAGGTAAAATAGATGAGACAAACACTTTTCACTCATACTTCATCAATAAAGATCACTCCTCTATATTGTCTCTGTGCTCACACACTCTCCCTCCAAGAGTCACGTGGTCACCACCAGCAAGGTCACGGCTTATATAGACGCCTAACGTTCTCTGTAGTCATGTCAGCAACTCGTTGCTAGCCACGAATTGCAACATGGGCTCTCTAACCACGACTTCATCTGAAGCCTCGCGCCACGCTGCATGTACTCCACACACACCCATCAACCCTCCTATGCCATGCTTTAAGTCTCGAGTCGATGCGTCACACCTCCTGCATCCCGATCACGCAGAATTCAGCTCACTCTCCCTCGCCTCCTCACGCTAGCCGCCCTCGGCAGTGGGCTACGCACGCCCTTTTGTGCGCCTTTCCATGTGAAACTTGCCTAAACTCGGCCTTCAACCTTCCTAAATTTGGTCTTCAAAGAAGAGCCCTCCAAACTCGATTCTTTCAATTCACCCAAGTCTGGTCCTCAAATCTTGCATGTTATTAGACTCAATGATTCTCATCAAGGATTCTTCAAATCATATCTCTTCATTCACACCATGTAATAGATCTTTTTAATTAAGCTCCACCATATTTTTAGTCTTCAATCAAATCATCTAAATATGGTCTTGATATGATCTTGTCTTCAAAATGTAACGTATGCACAACATAATCTACCAAGATCTTTAAGATAGCTCAGCCACGATCTTCAAGACATATTTGGACTCCATTGTTAGAGACTTTACAAAAATACCTCACCAAGATCTTCTAGATGCTCGGCTTTTGCACCCAAGTCTCCCTTGCCATGTCACCATGCTTGCTACATCATCAATTATGTTTTATCACCTCAAGTTGCCACGCCACTTGGTCTAGTGTCAAATCATGCTAACTAAATAGGCGATTGCACTCACAATCACTTACCTTGACGCCTCAACACCTTGGGGTAGAAATATTTTTGAACTCACTTTGAGCTCTTTTGACACTCATTGGAAATGAAAGAAAGAGTAAATGAAAAATTTTACGAAAAATATGTTTTTGAACCACTTTGAAGTCATTTGACACTATGGAGTGGAAAAGAAGAGTAAATAAAAATTTTTGATGAAAATCTCTTAAACTCACACTGAGGCCTTTTCGACACTCATCGAGAGTGAAAAAGAAGAGTAACAAAAATTTTATGAAAAACTCTCTTTAAAACTCACCTTAGGTCTTTTGACACTATTTTGAGTGAAAGAAAGGGTAAATGAAAAATTTTTATAAAAATCTCTTCGAACTCATTTTTGAGGTGACACTCATTAGAGTGAAAGGAAAAGTGAATGAAAAATTTTAGAAAATCTCTCTTTGAACTCACTTTGAGTCGTCTTTGACACTCATAGAGTGAAAGGAAGAATAAATTTCTTGAAACCCATGGTCAGAGGTCTCATCTGCAGGATGAATTGAGAGCTCAATTGATGACTTAGTTGATGGAAATCGTTCATAATTACGAAATTTTTAGATCCATTTAAAAAGTAAGTCAAAATTGTCAAGTTAACGCACTCTAATCATGTCGAAGGACACAACTTGAAGATTTTATGGCACAAGGCCTCAAGTATCAAGAGTCAAGACCCAAATATCTCATATAAAATGATGAATGCAACTTTGAAGTCTTAAGCACACAAAAAGTCAAAACCTAAGGAGTTTCCACAAGTCAAAGAATTAAAGATTTTATATAGCACAAAAGGCCAAAGTCTTTTAGCCGTAAAAAGAAACAAAGACGACTCAAGTAAGCAACTCATAAAGTAGAGCGTCGTAGCTTTGAGAGTTATGCGATGTGTCAAGATACAAACACGTATATCAAGAAGGCTACAATCACCACTCTAAAAAGGTCTTCCAATATGCTTTAGTAACAAATCAAGAAATGACATGTAGAAAAGAAAGGAGTTTAAAGAGCATGATAAAACAATAGTTCTCTTAATACTTTTCGTATTCTCATATGCTCAAATACATTAATTTTTGATGTTTGCTCACGATTTTTCATTCACACTTGTTTTCCTAACGGCAGGCTCTCACGACATCGCTCGAGTAATTAATTTTACGCTTGCCCTAATAGGAAGCCGTGAACCCAGCAGAATCAAACACGAAAATAATTAAAATTTTATTTAGTGATCCATGATTTTTAATGCGTTAATCCTAATTAAAGGCTGGATAAGAAGAAAGGAGCCCACAAAATTATTTTAGTTTTTAACTTAACTCAAATATCATTAAAGGACTAAAGTGAATATATATATATATATATATGTATATTTGTAAATATATTTTATTATAAAAATGATAGTGGTTGTAATTAATGTGTACCAAAACATATTTTGTGATAGCTTAATAGTTAATACATGACATACGAAAAGATTTAAATATTATTTAAATTATTGTTTAAATTTCCATCATAATAATAAGAAACAAGCATGGTTTAAATTTTATAATTTTTATCTATATCCATTCAAGTTTGAATGGTCGAATTAATATATATATATATAAATATAAAGATACATAATTATCTATAAGCCATTATCTATTGTATTACAAAACACGAAGGAAAATTATCAATATTTATGATTTAATAAAGAAAACTATTTTATTTTTCATATTCTCACCACTAAACTGTTAGTTAAAATATACATAATATAAAAATAGACATAACAAAATAATTTATAAAATTATGGATTTCACTGCATGTACACATAAATAATATTAGTGCTTTATGACTCTATGACAAGCCCTTCTTTTTGGATTGTGTTATTCTTAATTTTGATAGAGAACAAGTTCCAGGCTCAATTGTTCGTGTCTACGTTCAGGACCCTTGACACCAGCAAATAGAAGCTCTAAGATTTTTCGTTCTCATCTTTTAAGACCAATACATGAATTTATCATTACAGACAGAGGTTAGGGCTTTTTATTGCAAGGAATGATCTTTGGTGTATGTTTTTAATTGAAAATTATTGATTTTGAGATGATTCCAGGAAGATAATTCGCCTATTTAAATAGATGTACAATCCCGTATTCAACGGTGAGGAGATTGACACAGTTTAAATTCCTAAGGATGAGTTCCCAAAGGATTTTAAAGCAGAGGTAGGTGCTTGTTTTTGTTACATATTAGTCTGTTCAAAATATGATTGGAATTATAAGCACTTTCATCCCTGAATCAGGTACTCTTTTCACTCTGATGCTGTTGAATCTGATGCCTTAAATTTGTTGCTGCCCCACTACCCTTGCAATTTCTGGCTCTGCCCCTGTAAATAGCATTACTTTTATTAATAAGTATGTGTTATTAACCAAAACATTATAACATTAAGTTTAAAATATAATTGAATTATTTTGTTTTTGTCCTTGACCTACTAGCTAGGAGCCACGAATTATAAACTTGTTCAGATGGAATATTGAGAGTCGTTGCAGGATATGCCTCTTTGGGAATGTTAATTTGATTAATTTAAATTAAATTGAAAATAATATAAATTTGATATTAAAAAATTCTCTACTAACCAGATTTTTATAATATATAGATATATGCTTGACTTAATCAAAATTATAGTGCTTTTTAAATAAAGAATTAGTTAAAATTTTTAAAAATTCTATAAGTATTAATTTCATGATCAATTTTATCTATTTTATTTAACGTGAGTTTATCTTAAAAAGAGAGTGTATATTAATGAGAGGAAGAAATTCAATTCGAAAAGTGAAATTGTTATATCATGTATAACGGACCTAGCTTCAAACGTTAGTCCGTTAAAACAAGCTCATTCCAAACACAATAAAAAGAAAGTCAATATCACAATGGGAATCTCAGAGAACCAAAACAACAATACTATCACCAAAACATACAACAACCATAATAAGATCGTAGTCACAACAACAACTATGCACATTCATCACCATAATGTCCCATTATAGAAACCCTCACACAGTGATTAAAATAAAGAGAAAATTGCGAAAGGGAACACAGCAAACTCTCAGCTAGTGCACGTGTAGGCTGCCTGCCTCGCACTGGCCCGAGAAAGACTGCTCTGTCACCTGACCGTGAGCCGACTGCAACCCGTAACCGGCCCACACTATAGCAAAGGTGCCCAAGCTCAGAGGCGAAACCCGTGGATCCGACGGGTCACCACGCTCAAAACCACGAGCACCCAACCACTCTGAGCCTCAGCAATGTATTACTGTCAGATATTATTGGACAGTGGATATTTTATCGAGACAACTTAACTATGGAATACACTTTCACAAATATTTTTAGTTATATAAATGGTATATATATTTAAATTATAAAAATTAAGAGATCAAAATAATAAACTAAAACTATATAAATCAATTTTGCTAGAAACATCAAAAGTACCAAACAATAAATTTTCATAAATATATATAATTATTATTATTTTGTTAATCGCCTGCTTCTATAAAGGCCTAAGTTTCATACACACGCAATAATAATTTTCAAACTTCTATTATTAAATAGTGGCACTCTTTATTTCGTCACACATATATTGGGATTGCCCTTGTTTCTGCTAATTTATAAAATATTGTTTTTAAATTATGTATACTCAATCTTATACATATGTTAGTATATCTTTTCAGAGTTGTACTGTAACACTCATATTATTTTCGACAGTTTAAGAACTCCTCTTTCAATGACGATAACATAACGAGTACAAACAACAACAACAACACAATAACAACCCACTTAGTTCTGAGACCAAAGTTGAAACTCCTGAGAGCCAACCTTATCAGAATGAATCAAATAAAGTCGCACTTATAACTTCAATTTAAAATAAAATTACCACCGAGCATTTAATGCACTTCCTACGTAGTACCCAATAATTTTAATTTGATAGACGAACAAAATTAAAATGTAGTCTTTTTATCCTTTTTAAAATAATTTTGAGGTACGTCCTCAGAAATGTTTTAAGTTATTATAAAATTATTTTGAAATTTTTCTGTTGTTTGGGATTAAAATTTTAAAAATAAATATTTTGCAACTTTTTAGTATTTATTTTACGCTCACTTAGATCTCAGTCGAAGGGAAAGTAAATAGGAAGAGGGAAGTGTTTGATGGTGAGGAAATGACGTGGGTTCGAACTTCCTCAAAAGGCTATAGTGAGCAGTCTGTCAGTTATCAGAAGTGGGGTCCATGGACCCCACTATTACCTTATAGTATATTAATATGTATGATAGAACAGTATATGGCGTGCCCACCAGACCCATAACACTCCGCAGTGGAAACCATTTTACTTCTTTTAAGTGAGTGTTTACGATCGTTTATTATATTATTATTTATCTGTCAAAACCCTTTACTCTTTTCAAAAGCTTTTAGTGAATTAGTAGAGCCCTAGCTTAACAGCAGACCTCTATATTTTCCAAAACAATTGGCATCCGTCACGACCTAACATCTTTCCCACATTTTCATCTATAAGTGCATAGTCTATATATATGTGTGTTTTTATCTCAGTTATTCATGTCAAGAATTAATGGCTCTGTAATATATCGACATGATTCACCTCTGCCACTCTTATCTTTTTGTCTATTACCCATCGACTTTGATCATTTATAGAAATATGTAGTTTTGAGAAATTATTTTTACAATATTATTTTTCAAACATGGACATTTCTATTTAATCGATTGGCCAGATATGATTAGTTGGACAATTAATTATTTGCGCGTTTTACCACATTGATAGTACATATATGGACCTTCATAGATAGAAATCCTCGATCCGCAACCTGCACTCGCCGGATAGATAAATTTTGGCTGAGGAAAGGAAAGGAGAGTTCTCTAATAAACTTTGTTTAATAACCAGCTGGGAAAGGAGCCGAAAAGGATATATACAATATATATATACTCACACTATACTTTATTATTAAAGAAAAAGCACTAATTATGAAGTGGTGTCAGATAATTGACTTTAAAAATTATGCCATGAAGGCCTTTAAAAATTTTTAAAATCTTAACACGAGGCTCTCCTCCCACCCCAACCGGGAGACTTGAAAGCTAGCAGGGTTTCGGAGAGCCGTAGCCAATCCATCCGACATTAACTAAAAACATTTAACAAGCGAGGGACGGCCAACTCCTCGGAATTCTCCAAAAATCCCCACTTTTATTTTACTTTCTACTCCAATCAAAACAGTATTATATAAGAATGCAAAGAAAAGACTATAGGGCCAACTTGTTAATGGATAATCTTTCATATAGGTGATTTTGACTTTTTCTAAAGTTTAACAAACTCTTAAAACTTTGTCAAATAATAATATTATTTAAGATCAATAATAATAGTATAATAATAATAATAATAATAATAATAATACCACACACTGTAAAAATCCGCCGGCCAATGGGCCGGCCCGACCCGGACGAAGTCTCGCGATAACCGCCGGATCCGGCTCATTCTATGAGTGAATCTGACTCGGTTCACCGTCAAGTAAAGACGGCGCGGTTCAAAGATGACCGTTCCGAGTTCGCCGCTGATGAACCGATCCGGCGGCCAAAATCGATTCCGAAGTTCAGCTTATTACGAATCGACCTCGCAGTCATGCCTCGTGCGGCGAAAGCACCTCTGCTCCCACCTCTCCTCGCTTCAGCAGCTGTGTCGGCACGGCCAACCAGACTCGGGATTCTAGACGCCTTGCTAAACATCTCTTGGTTTCCTCCAAGAGCAAGCAGCCTGCCACCCTTGACTTCTCCCTACATCTAGTCTTTTTTTATGCTTACACCTTGACCCAACAAACCCCTTGTAATGTATATTTGCTTTTCTCTCCAAAGAACTACGCCTTGACGAGACTTTTCCCCAACGACTACATGCCACATGTATTCTGTTTCACTTGCCGACTTGCGTGTTTAGAAAGGTCTTCATTGTCTCATGTAGATAGCGTCAGAGCTCACGACATTCCTCCATTGCATGGTTATCTTAATACTGAAACGTTACATCGTATTATTTGAATAGTATGTAAATCCCAGGAGTATTTTAATATTCTTTTACTGTTATTTTGTGGAAAGTTTAATAAATATAACAAATTAAATGGTCCGAGGATGGAATAATCAAACTCTCAACACATGTGTTTTTGTTTTGCAAGAAAACTTTCCCTCTCACTCACGAACCCTCCCCATTATAAATCCAACCCTTCATCTCTTCACTCCCACCACCACCACCACCACCACCATCTCCACCTCCGCCATCATCACCATCATGGCCTCCTTTCCAGTGATGCCACTCGTCAACAACACCGTCTCTGAAGTACCGGACGAGCATGCATTGCTCCAAGCTCTGCAGCTCGTCAACCTCCATCCTCTACATGACCTTCAAAACAGCCTTCGAACTCAACTCCTTCAACATCATCTCCGCCGCCTCACCCAACCCTCTCAGCCACTGAAATCACCACCCTCCTCCCTTCCTCCACTCCTTCAACCCCAATCATGCTTGACCGCATCCTCCTGCCTCCCTCATCCAGCTACTCCATCTTCATCTGCTCTCTCTCCACCGACCCCATCTCCGGCGCCACCACCCACCTCACGCCGCCGCCCCGCCGTCAAATCACCTCGCCCAAAACAGATGGTTTTCACTCTATCCACTCTAGGCCTGTTGAACCATGACAAGGTCATAATGGAAAGCTGGGATCTATCTTAAGGACGCTGTCCAATGGAGGGATACCCTTCAACATGGCTCACGGCATGACTTTCGTTTGAGTACCAAGGCACTGGATCCGTTCAACAAGGTCTTCAATGAAGCCATGAAGAACCATTCAGGCATCATAATGAAGAGGATTCTGGAGAAGTCTAGAGGGTTTGATGATGTGAAGGTGCTTGTTGATGTTGGTGGTGGTGTTGGTGGTACTTTGCTCGTTGTTGCTAAACATAGCATATTAAGGGTATTAATTTTGATCTCCTCATGTTGTCTCTGAAGCCCCACTTATTCCTGGTATTTCTCTCTCCCTCCCTCCCTCCCTGATCTAATCAGTTTCATGTTTGTTTTAATTACGAATATTAATAAATTACATCAGGAATATGCTCTCACTTTTTATTTGAGTTGAGGTTCAAATCTGTTTCTCTAAAACTGTTTCTCTAAAATGATAAAATATTTTATATAAAAAACCATATATCAATACCAATAGACTAATTGACTTGAGGGATGGTTGAACAGGCTCGTGAGATTGGAAAAATGAGGGATGAAATGTATAAATAAAATTATGTAAGAATAAAAATAGTACATTCAAAAACTATAAATGCCTTCTCGACATTTTATTTTTAAAAGTAGAAATTCTATTGAATATAAAAATCTTGTAGGAACCTATTGAAAACATTGAAGGTCGACCTATAGTTAGTTTGCACATTAAATTAGAATGTAGTAATAATAGAAGTGTATTTTTTTTTACAAAAATAATTTTAGTAAATATTGATGTTTTGGAAACTATATATACATATATATTCACAAGTCTTAAAATGTTTTATGACCAAATTGTTTAAAAATTGAAGTGTAATAATAAAACTATACATATTTAAGATAATATGCTCATATTGTCAAAAGTTTTAAATGATTTTTATTTGTTATGTGTTTGACAAAGGCGTGGAGCACGTTGGTGGAGATATGTTTAACAATATTCCAAACGGAGATGCCATTTTGATGAAGGTGTGTCTCTCTTTATTCATTTCTTTATCATAGAAAATATCACAAGGGTATAAAGATAAATATATGTGTTTAAGTATTTTATAGGAACATGGACATTACTAACTGGATATATTAATATTTACAACTATGCACTCTTACAATAATAAATATATTAATTAAAAAAAAACAGAAAACAAGATTGTATTATATGATTAGTAAAAATAGTTCCGGGCTGGGCACGGGCCGGGCTGGGTTGTCGTGCCCACCTCTAGGTATGATTGGTGATTTATATTTCTATTTTCCTAATTTATTATTATTTTTTTTTAATTTGTTCCTATGTCTTATTTTCTAAGTATGTTTTAAAGAAAAAGTGATATAAATAATAGAAGAAGGGTGTTAAATATGGGAGAAAAATAGAGAAAGTTAATAAATAACTTGGCAAAGTAAATTAATTTTTTTTTTAATAACTTCAAGACCATTCTTTAAATACATACATTTCTAAGAGAGTACATCATTATACACAACTATGCACATCTGTAATAATAAATATATAAATTAAAAATAATAATTAAGTCATTTTTGTAATAGCCGAATGGTCAAGACATTTAACTCTGATAATATGAAAAAAATTATTTACTAATTTATTTATTTAAGCTTTTATATGCTAAATATTATTTTGTTTGCAACGTTAACCAAGTAAAATTATATCCTTTATTACTTATACAAATAAACATTACTAACTTGTTGAATTTTACAGTGGATTCTACATGATTGGAGTGATGAGCATGGTTTGAAAAATACTGAAAAAAATTGTTGGAAAAGCTTTGCTGAAAAAATGGAAAAGTGATACTGGTAGAGTGCATACTTCCAGTGGCACCAGAGAATACATATGCAGCACATAGTGTGTTTCATTTGGATATGAGTATGTTGGCTCATAGTCCTGGTGGTAAAGAGAGGACTGCACAAGAATTTGAGTCTATGGCTAAACAAGCTGGTTTTTCTGCTATGAAACCATATTTTAGTTTTGCTGGGGCTTGGGTTATTGAACTGTTTAAATGAGTAGTTTTTATTACAATTTGTTTATCTGTCTTTGTTGTGTCTTCATTTGCACTTGTGATTGATGTACTTTTTTCTTATAAGTGGCTGATGGATGTGGTTCAATTTAATGCATTTGCTGATCCTAATAACAAAAAGGGTTGTGGTATTAGATGTTTTTTTTTTTTTTAATTTCATATTTGGGATGTTTGAGTGTGGGATTAGAGTGTGAGTTAAATTTTTTAAAAATATTTAATTAAAGAAAAAACATTTTTATTTGAGTTAGATCAATTTGATTTGAATCAAATAACTTAAAATTAAAATTTATGAGATTTTATAATAAGATAGTTTGAGGAATATATTTGTACCTCAACCAATCAAGGTGATGTTGATATTAATTTTCATGATAGCTAAAGAAAGGGATAATTATTTATATATTTTGTACAAATTCGTTATATATTTTTATTATTATAATAAAATTTTATGCATTTGTGGAGTATTATAAATTTATAATATGTAGCTTATGGCTTTTAATTTTTTTTTTTTAAATTACAACACTGGTTAATTCATGTCCCAAATTTAAGGAACCTTTCATTAACTAATAATTAGTGTTGAAATATCAGCTTAAATTGATTTTAAATTAAAAAAATCATTATTATATCTAATACAATCATGAATTGCAATGAAAGTGGAGTGTGTGCCCTAGAAGAAGATCAATATAAATTGCAATGAAAGTGGAGTGTGTGCCCTAGAAGAAGATCAATATATACATATATAGAATCACATGGTAGTATCAAATAAAATATATTCTTTTAAAAACATTTTGATTATAGTGAAATTCTCTAGTTGTCTCTACTCTCTAGAGGTTGGCACGGGCCGGTTAATCGAGCCCGCCGGATTCGGTTCACCAAAGGTGGACCCGGAACCGGCCCCATTTGGGATAATCACATTAACCAATTAGCCTACAAACTTTTTTTGTTTTAGTATAAAACATAAATAAATGTAAAGAAGTTGCAAAATATTTTTTTTTTAAATTTAATCCCAAACAACAAAAAGTTTAAAATAATTTATAATAACTTAAAAATTTTTAAGACATATCAAAATAATTTTGAAAAGGATAAAAAAAGTTACATTTTAATTTGTTTATCTATCAAATTAAATTATTAGCACACTTTTCAAGTGGGTATAATCACCAAAATAGTCCATGTACTTTTCTCTCTCTTCTTTTTTGGTCCCTCTACTCAGAAATGTTCCCGACTAGTCCCTCTACTTTTGAAAATGTGCCCACTTAGTTAAAAATGCTACCAACCAGGTCCCTCTACTTTTAGAAATGTGCCCACTTAGAGGGACTAAGTGGACACATTTTTAAAAGTAAAGGGACTGCTTGGGAGAATTTTTAACTAAGTGGGCACATTTTCAAAAGTAGAGGGACTAGTCGGGAGCATTGCTGAGTAAAAGGGACTAAAAGGAAGAGAGAGAAAAGTAGAGGGACCAACTACAGGTATTATACCTTTCAAGTGCAACAAAAATTACATATCAAGTAGTATTTTTATTTTAAATTGAAGTTATCATCAACTTATTTATAATAAATAATTATGGTTGGCTCTAGATTTCACTTTGGTTTCTAACTATAGGGTTATATATTATTGTGCTCATCATATTGTCATTGAAAAAAATTACTAATCAAAATAATACGGTGTTAACAATTATTCAAAGATATTCTTTTTTACTAATATATTTTTTTATAAATTGATATACATAATTTAAAAACAATTTTTTGTAATTTTTATTTTATAAATTGAAACAAAATAATCTAATATATGTGATAAATAAGAGTGCCCCTATTTAAGAGAATTTAAGAGTGTGCATGTACAGAGACTTAGTGCTTATAGGCCAAAAGACGATTAACAAAATAATTATTTTTTTAAAAAAATATTTATGAAAATTTATTGTTAGATACTTTGATATTTTAAGATTGATTTATATAGTTTTTTAATTTATTATATGGTCTCTTAATTTTTTATAAACTAAATATATATGTAAAATATTTTGATCCATATCCTACATCTATCTATATATAATTTTTTCAATAAATGTTAAAAAATAAATTGTAGATCAAGTGGTTGGGTTTTTGCTGTCCAAGTACTTAGGTGGCGTTTGATTGGATGTAATTCTAAATACAGTAAAGTTCCAGTTACAATGTAATTGGAAATACTTTGTTTTCAAAATATACTGCAGTCAAATCTTGTGTTTGGTTAGGTGTAGTTGGAATTACTGTATTATAATATGTTTTGTTTGTTTAGAAGGATTTGTAAATCTGGAATATATGTATATATGTGTATATATGTGTATATATGCATATCTATGTACATGTATATCAGAATATATATATATATCTATATAAATTTATGTATATGTGTGTATATATGAATATATGTATATATATACATATATGTATATGAGAATATGTTTATGTAAACATACTATGTATAGGTATATGTATACATGTGTGTATATGCATATAGGCAGGTGTATATATATGTATTTATGTAGAAGTGTATATATGTATATGTATGTATGTATATCTAAACATACATATGTATGTTTATATATAATATATATGCATGTATATTTATATATATGTATAAGTATATGTATGTGTGTATATATGCATGTGTATGTGTGTGTGTGTGTGTATGTGTATGTGTATGTGTATATGTATGTTTGTGTATATGCATGTGTGTGTATGTGTATGTGTGTATGTGTATATATGTATGCGTGTATATATGCGTGTGTATGTGTATGTGTATGTGTGTGTATGTGTATATGTGTATGTGTGTATGTATATCTAAACATACATATGTATGTTTATATATAATATATATGCATATATATGTATATATATGTGTATAAGTATATGTATGTGTGTATATATGCATGTGTATGTGTATATACACTTTTACATATACATATATATATATATATATATATATATATATATATATATATATATATATATATATATATATATATATATATATGTATATGTATATATACATATATATATACATCATCTATAGATTTTCAACTCTTGGATTTCGACTTACGCCCAATTTAGGCATAAAATCAAATCCCTCATTGGATGTAATCTGAGTTACATGAGTTTTTAGAATCCTGTGAACCAAACACTGGATTTCTTAAAACCAAGTAAATCAAGTTACTTATAACTTCAAATTCCTCCAAACAAACACTACCTTAATAATAATAATAAAAAATTACAATAACATTAAAAAAACCCAACCGGTTTGGAATTTGGAGCCCGGTTTGGAACCGGGTTTTAACCCGTCGGGTCACGGGTTGGGAAAACCTCAATCCGTAATCGGCCCATCTACAGTAAGGGCTGGTTACTGGTCAATGAACCGGCCCACAGGGTCATTGAATCGGCGGGCTGGTTCTGGGCCAGGCCAAGTTTCCGGATGGTCCGCGCCTATCTCTAGTTTTCTCTTAAGTGGATATTGATGAGCATGTTATTTATTATTATTATTATTATTATTATTATTATTATTATTATTAATTTAGGGGTGAGAGACCGCAATACACAATGTCTACTATCATGTTATTAGAATAAAATTTTATTATGATTAACTGATTATAAAGTTATACATATTCATTGACTATAACCATTAATAAATTTTTGATTTATTAGCATAGTTCTCGACATGGGGTGTTTGTCTCTTAGAAAGGAAACAACTTTGAATTTCAGCTCATACAGGGTGAAAGCACATGTCTATTGAGATAATAACTCCACACTTATGCAAGCTTCCAACGTAATTTGTTTATATTTAAAATAAAAAAATACAATCAAAAGTTATTTTTAAAATAATTTTTTATTAATAAATTATGATCTCAGCATGCCTATCAACTTTGCTTCTTTTGGAATATATATGTATATATATTTATCGAAATCAAATTTTTAGTAAGGTAATCTTCAAATAGTCCTTCAATGTAGGAAATTTGAAAATTTCACAGTATTATGGTGACATGCCTGCCTAGTTTACTTTTTTTGGCAGCATAATAAACATGTTCTTTATAGTATAATATCAGTCTATTCAAATGACTGCATTTTTTCTTAAAAAATTAATAATAAAAATTCCCAAATCACACAGTCATATTTACATAACTTTCAAACAACATAGACTAATATAATAATCATCCATACAACAGTAGAGTTGGTATTTTTGTTTTTCTACAACTTAATTTGAATCAGCAATTAGTAGTTGGATTACACCATGCATATATAATAATAATAATAATAATAATAATAATAATAATAATAATAATCACAAATGACATTGACAAATCAAACTTTTCACATTGAACATTTTTCACTAAAGCATCATCTTATCAAGAAATATAAGAATATTTATATCTATACATAAATAGTAAAAAAAAACACATTAGTCGTTGATGAAAGCATCACCCATTAAGTGTTAACCATTACTTGTGGTTCATATTTGACTTGGAAGAAAATATGATATATATATAGATATATATGAAGGTTCTTGGGATATATGTAGATTACGGATTTATTAATGTCCTTGGCGACCATATTAATTTAGGGTTTAGAGACCACAATACACAATGTCTACTATCATATGTTATTACAACAAAATTTTATTATGATGAATTGATTATGAAATTATTCGTATCCTATTGCTGGAGGTGTAGTTCAGCATGGCTGGATCCCATTTGCTCTTAGGCCACCGCCATTGGAACTCTGGATCACCGAGATCGATTAGGGTCTGGTTTGGTGATCCTCTTCGTAGGGGTGGATGATGTGAGGGATGTTGGGCACTAGCATGCATGGAGACCTGGAAAAAAAGAGGACATAAGGTGTTCAACGTTTGGCCTCAAAGAAGAGAAAGAAGATATGCACACAATGGTAATGATCTGTTGCCCCTTCCTTCCATCTCTTCGCTCTCTTTTTATCTTCTTTTGGTATTTGTGTGCGTGTGTGAAAGATTTGAAGTATTTCTTGTTCTTAATTTGTTCAATGGTTCTTGCTTGTTGATGAGAAGAAGCAATGGCAAAGGAAAAGATAATGTTAGTTCCTCCGGTGTGGTTTGTGGGTATTAAGTAACACTTAAGCACTCATAGAAGTCTCACACAAACCAATAAAGAAAAAACACACAAACAAACACAAGGAGACACACTAACGTTGGTAACCCGTTCAAGGCCCACTCGCCTACGTCTGGGGGCCAAGCCCGGGAGATAAACAATCCACTAAAAGAGGTAAAAAAAATAGATGAGTACAAACACTCGTCACTCACACTCTCAACAATGAAGATCACTACCCTCTCTAGATTGTTTGGTGCTCACACACTCTCCTCAAAAAGTCACTCAAGAGTCACACCTTACAATTTACGAGCAAGGTAGCTTATATAGACGCTTCAACGTCCCAAATATAGCACATACCTCTTTTAGAATCTCCTGGCTACTAATTTAAAAAAACACGCTAAAATTAGTCATTGCAACTCCCTCGTTGTAACATAAGTTGCTAACATGGTCCCTCGATCGCGACTTGATCGAGTTCGGTTACGCTGCTGGACGACCTCGAGACCCATCAACCTCCCGGGTCATGCTTAGTCCGAGTCGATCTGACCCAAATCTCCCGATCCCGACTCACCAAGCAACTAGCCTACCTCCTCGCCTCCTCATCACGCAATCCCTCGCAAGGGCGCACGTCCTTGTGCGTCTTCATGAAACTTGCCAAACTTAGTCTTCAATCTTCCAAGTTTGGTCTTCAAAGATTCTCCAAACTTGATCTTCAATTCACCCAAGTTTGATCATCAAATCTTGCCGTTAATAGACTTCAATGATTCTCATCAAGGATTCTTCAAATCATATCTCCTTCATTCACACCATGAATAGATCTTTCTTTAATTAAGCTCCACCATATTTAGTCTTCAATCAAATCACCTAAATATGGTCTTGATATGATCTTGTCTTCAAGTTGTAATGCATTGTCAAAAATAACTCCACCAAGATCTTTAAGATAGCTTCACCATGATCTTCAAGATATTTGGCTTCATGTTAGAGACATACTAAAAATACCTCCATTAAGATCTTCAAGATGTTTGCCTTGCACTCCAAGTCTTCTTGCCATGTCACCATGCTTGCCACATCATCAATTATGCTTTGTCACCTTGGTTGCCACGTCATTTGGTCTAGGTGTCAAATCATGCCAATAAATAGTGCAGTTGCACTAACAGATAAAGGTAAAGAAGGTAGACAATGCAATGCCTGAGAGTTTATGCTTAGTTTGAGATTGAGAAGATTAAGATCATATATTTTGATGTTGTTTTGTATGTTGTTCTTCTGGTTTTCGTTTATGCTTAGTTTTTGGTTTGCTTTTTGTTGTATTTTAAGTTTTTTTTTTCATCTAATGCAGGATAGTAATTGTAATTATATGGATCATATATTAAGATCATTATTTGTCTTGTAAAACAAATTTTGTTGGAGTAATTGTAATTTATTTGGATTAATAAAATTATTAATTTAGATTTTGTTAAACAAAAATTTGTTGAAAAAACTGTTATTTTTATTAATTAATGAAATAAAAAAATAATTTTATTTCCCTATAATAAATTAATTCACATATGAAATACTTTTTATTTTTATATTTAAAATAGGATTATAAATAAAATTAATTTTGTTTTAATATCTATAATAATTTTTTTTCAAATCGGCTTTAAATCCGTTTGACAATTTAGAAACGGTTTTGAAACGACAGATGAGAAACGGATTATAGTGCATGGCACCTTGAGGTGTTGACAGTCTTGGGAGTAAAGAAAAAAATTATAAAATTTTTTCAAACCCACGTTGAGGTATTGACAATCTTGGGGGTAGAGAGAAAAATTTATAAAATTCTTTAAAAGCCTACCTTGTGGTCTTGACACTCTTGGGGTAGAGAGGAAAATTTATAAAAGTTATTCAAACCCACCTTGAGGTCTTGACACTCTCTAGGTGTGGAGAGAAAAAATTTATAAAATTCCTTCAAACCTACCTTGAGGTTTTGACACTCTTAGGGGTAGAGAAGAAAATTTATAAAATTTTTCTCAAACCTACCTTGACGTCTCGACCCTCTTGGGGGTAGAAATAAAAAAATTCTTTGAACTCAGTTTGAGCTCTTTTGACACTCATTGGAATGAAAGAAAGAGTAAATGAAGAATTTTATGTAAATCTGTTTTTGAACTCACTTTGAAGTCATTTGACACTCATTGGAGTGAAAAGAAGAGTAAATGAAAAATTTTATGAAAATCTCTTTTTAAACTCACTCTGAGGTCTTTTGACACTCATTGAGTGAAAAGAAGAGTAAATAAAAATTTTATGAAAAACTCTCTCTAAACTCACTCTGAGGTCTTTTGACACTCATTGAGTGAAAAGAAGAGTAAATAAAATTTTATTAAAATCTCTCTCTAAACTCACTCTGAGGTCTTTTGACACTCATTGAGTAAAAAAAGGGTAAATGAAAATTTTATAAAAATCTCTCTTCGAACTCATTTTGAGTGAAAGGAAGGGTAAATGAAAATTTTATAAAAATCTCTCTTCGAACTCATTTTGAGGTTTTTTGACACTCATTAGAGTGAAAGGAAGAGTAAATGAAAAATTTTATGAAAATCTCTGTTTGAACTCACTTTGAGGTCTTTTGACACTCATAGAGTGAAAGGAAGAATAAATTTCCTTGAAACCCATTGTGAGGTCGCATTCACAAGGATGAATTGGAGAGCTCAATTGATGACTTAGTTGACAGAAATCAAGTTCATTATTACAGCTTTAGATCCATTTAAAAAGCAAGTCAAAATTGTCAAGTTAACGACCTAATCATGTTGAAAGGCCACAACTTGAAGATTTTATGGCCAAGGCTCAAAAGTATCGAAGAGTCAATACCTAAATATCTCATATAAATGACGAATGCAACTTTGAAGTCTTAAGACACAAAAAAGTCAAAGACCTAAGGAGTTTCACAAGTCAAAGAAGTAAAGATTTATAAGCACAAAGCGCCAAAGTCTTTAGCGATAAAAGAAACAAAGATGACCAAGTAGGTAACTCATAAATGTAGAGTGGCCGCAGCTTGAGAGTTATGCGATGTGTCAAGATACAAACACACATTAAAAAAAAAATCGAAGAAGGCCACAATCACCAATCTAAAAGGTCTTCCAATATGCTTTTAGTAAATAAATCAAGAGCGCCAGCCAAGTCATGTAAAAAAAAGAAAAGAAAAGAAAAGAGTTTGAAGAGCATGATAAAACAATAGTGCTCTTAATACTTTTGTATTCTCATATGCTCTTTGAAATTAATAAAAAAAATTAATTTTATGTTTGCTCAGTCATTTTTCATTTACACTTATTTCCTAATCTGAGGTTCTTACGACATTGTCTGGAGTAATTAATTTTAGGGGCTTGCCCCTAATAGAAGTCATGAACCTACAATCATCTGAAATATGAAAATAATTAAAATTTTATTTGTGATCCATGAGTTTTAACAGGTTAATCGTAATTAAAGGCTGGATAAGAAGACATGAGCCCACAAAATTATTTTAGTTTTTAACTTAACTCAAATATCATTGAAGGACTAAAGTGAATATATATATATATATATATATTAGTAAATATATTTTTATTATAAAAAAAAAATGATAGTGGTTGTGTAATTAATGTACCAAAATAAAAAATTTTGTGATAGCTTAATACATTACATATCAAGTAAAAAAAGATTTAAATATTATTTAAATTATTGTTTAAATTTATCATAATAATAAGAAACAAGCATGGTTTAAATTTTATGATTTTTATCTATATCCATTCAAGTTAGAATGGTCGAATTAATATATATATATATATATATATATAAAGATACATAATTATCTATAAGCCATTATCTAAAAAAATTGTATTTTTACAAACACGAAGGAAATTAATAATATTTATGATTTAATAAAGAAAACTATTTTATCTTCATATTCTCACTCACTAAACTGTTGTTAAAATATAACACAATATAAAATAGATATAACAAAATAATTTTTTTAAAATTATGGATTTCACTGCATGTACACATAAATAATATTAGTATTTATGACTTATGACAAGCCCTTCTTTTTGGATTGTGTTATTCTTAACTTTGATAGAAAAGGTTCCAGCCCAATTGTTCGTGTCTACGTTCAGGACCCTTGACACCAGCAAATAGAAGCTCTAAGATTTTGTTCTCATCTGTTAAGACCAATACATGAATTTCTCATTACAGACAGGTTAGGCTTTATTTTTTTTTTTAATAATAGACGACAAATGCCCTTTTTATATGAATATAAACAGTACTGGAACCCGGATGTACAGTATATGTACAGTATGAGAATAATATAAGAATCCCGGGTGAACAGTATATAAACAGTACGGTGAACAGTACTGTCGGGGGAGGGATTTGAACCCATGACCTCCCCCTTATACTTTATTGGAAGGAATGATCTTTGGTGTATGTTTTTAATTGAAAATTATTGATTTTGAAATGATTCCAGGAAGATAATTCGCCTATTTAAATAGATGTACAATGCCGTATTCAACGGTGAGGAGATTGACACAGTTTAGAATGCCAAGGATGAGTGCCCAAAGGATTTTAAAGCTGAGGTAGGTGCTTGTTTTTGTTACATATTAGTCTGTTCATAATATGATTGGAATTATAAGCACTTTCATCCCTAAATTAGGTACTCTTTTCACTCTGATGCTGTTGAATCTGATGCCTTAAATTTGTTGCTGCCCCACTCCCCCTGCAATTTCTGGCTCCGCCTATGTAAATAGCATTACTTTTATTAATAAGTAGGTGTTATTAACCAAAACATTAAAACATTAAGTTTAAAATATAATTTTTTTTTGTCCTTGACCTACTAGTTTTTTAGGAGCCACAAATTATAAACTTGTCTAGATAAAATATTGAGAGTCGTTAAAGGGATATGATTCTCTCGGGAATCTTAATTTGATTAATTTTAACTTAAATTAAAATAATATAAATTTATATTAAAAAAATTCTCTACTAACCAGATTTTTATAATATACAGATATATGCTTGACTTAATCAAAACTATGTGTTTCTTAAATTTTTTTTAAAATTAGTTAAATTTTTTAAAAATTCTATAAGTATTAATTATGATTTTTTTTCAATTTTATCTATTTTATTTAACGTAGTTTATCTAAAGAGAGAGTGCATATTAATGAGAGGAAGAAATTCCAATTCAGAAGTGAAATTTCCATATCATGTATAACGGACCTAGCTTCAAACGTTAGTCCGTTAAAACAAGCTCATTCCAAACACAATAAAAAGAAAGTCAATATCACAATGGGAATCTCAAAGAACCAAATAACAATACTACCACCAAAACATAACAACCATAATAAGATCAAGAACAACAACAACTATAACATCATAAAAACCATAATATTTTTCCCATTATAGAAACCCTACACAAAGTGATTAAATAAAAGGAAATTGTGAAAGGAAGATAGCAAACTCTCAGCTAGAGGGGGGCACGGTGGCCCGGCTCGTTCGCAACCAGCTTGAGAAAATCTGTCGGGTCAGCTGACCCTGTGAGCCAGCCGGTAACCTGTAACCGGCCCACACTATAGCGGGCCCAGGTCAGGGGTTTCTGAACCCGTGACCAGACGGGTTGACCAGGTCAAAACCACGAGCAAAAACCTAACCGCTACAATTTATTACTAATATATTATTGGAAAAGACTATATATAAATAGATGTAGGATATTTTATTGGGAGACAACTTAAACTATGGGATTACACTTTCACAAATATTTTTTAAAATTATTTTTTTTACTATATATATATTTAATTTATAAAAAATAAGAGATCAAATAATAAATTAAAAAAATATATAAATCAATTTGTAAAATATCAAAGTACCAAACAATAAATTTTCATAAATATTTTTTTAAAAATAATTATTTTGTTAATCGCCTTTTGGCTCATAAGCACTAAGTCCTTACACATATACACTCTTAAATTATATTAAATAGGGGCACTCTTATTTGTCACATATATATTAGATTATTTTGTTTCAATTTATGAAATAAAAAATAAAATAAAATAAAAATTGTTTTTAAATTATGTATATCAATTTATAAAAAAAATATATTAGTAAAAAAAAAATCTTTGAATAATGGTTAACACCATATTATTTTGATTAGTAACTTTTTTCAATGACAACATAATGAGCACAACAACAACAACAATAACAATAATAATAACCCTATAGTTCGAGACCAAAGTGAAATCTGAGATCCAACCTAATTGTAATGAATAATAAATAAGTTGATGATAACTTCAATTTAAAATAAAATTACTACTTGAAATTTAATTTTTTTTGCACTTAAAAAAGTGTTCTAATAATTTAATTTGATAGATAAACAAATTCAAATGTAACTTTTTTTTATCCTTTTTAAAATTTTTTTGATATGTCCCAAAATTTTTAAGTTATTTTAAATTATTTTAAATTTTTTGTTGTTTGGGATTAAATTTAAAAAAAATATTTTGCAACTTCTTTATATTTATTTATGTTTTACATAGTATTTGGATTCAAAAGTCGAAGGGAAAGTAAGGGGAGGTAAGGGGAGGGAAAGTGAGGGAAAGGAAAGGACGGGTTCAACTCTCATTATAGGCAGATCTACATTAAGAGAAGTGGGGTCCATGATCCTCACTTTTTTTTTAAAAAAAATTACCTTATATACTAATATGTATGTATATATCATATATGGCATCAATTAGACCCATAATAATTCTGTGTGGACCCCATTTTAATTTTTAAGTGAGTATTTTAATGATTTTATTATTTATTATTTTTTTTTTCAACTTTTTTTACTCTCTCAAAAGCTTAATTATTAGTATGCCCTAGTTTTAACCACCAGCACCTCTATTTTCCAAACAATTGGCATCTGTCGCATCTAACATCTTTCTTCTCAATTTTCATCTATAGGGCATAGTCTATATATATGTGTGTTTTTATCTAGTTATTCATGCTATTAATTAATGGTTTTTTTTGTTGCAATATATTGACATGGTTCAATTCTACAATTTTATCTTCTTGTCTATTAATTATGACTTCTATTTATAAAAATATGTAGTTTAGTATTATTTTAATATTATTTTTCAAAACATGAACACAAATTTCTATTTAATCGAATAATAGATATGATTATTATACAATTAATTATTTGCACGAAAAAAACCATTGATATACATATATGGACCCCATAGTGTAGAAATCCTGGATCCACCACTGACTCACGTTTGGATAGACAAATTTTATGGAGAGAAAGAAAAGGAGAGTTCTCTAATAAACCTTGTTTAATAACGGAAAGGAAAGGAAAGGAAAGGATATATAATAATATGATTTACCAATTATACTTTTATTATTAAAGAAAAAATTACTTACGAAGTTGTGTTATATAATTAATTTAAAAAATTAAGGGTAATGAGGTCTTTTAAAAATTTTAAAATCTTTACGAGGTTCTCCCTTCCCTGGTACCCCAAATCCGGAGACCAGGAATAAGAGGTTTTCGGAGGGTCAGAGTTAACCATTCCTTTCCCTTCATTAAATTAAAAACATTTATCCAAATGAGGGAAGGGCCGACTCTGACCCCCCAAAATCTTCACTTTACTTTCCCTCGCCGGCCCTCAATCCAAACATAGTATTATACAAAGACAAGAAAGATTTGTAGGCCAATTGGTTAATGTGATAATCCCTCATAGGTGATTTGACTTTTTGAAAGTTTAACAACTTTGACTTAAAAAAAAAAATTTCAATTTAATAATAAAGTATTATTTAAGATAATAATAATAATAATAATAATAATAATAATAATAATAATAATAATAATTGTAAAAATCTGTCGGGCCAAATGGGCCTGGCCCGACCTGACGAGTCTGTGATAACCGGGCCGGGTCCGGTTCATTCTATGAGTGAACCGGACTTGGGGTTCAGCCGGGTCAACCTAGCCTGGCGGGTCTTTTCTGAAGCACAGACCGGTTCCAAGTCCGGCTATTGATGAACTGGATCCGGTGGGTCAAAAAAACTGATTCCGAGTCTAGCTACTGATGAACTGGAGCCGTCAGGTCTGACCCGCTTGACCCGGTTAATTGGCCCGTTCCCACCTCTGCTCACAGCAGCTTGTCCACGGCCAACCCGATCTAGACGCCTTGCTAAACCTTCTGGTTTCCTCCAAGAGCGAGCAGCCAGCCACGCTTGACTTCTTGCCTACCTCTAGTCTTTTTTTATGCTTACACCTTGACCCAACAAACCCCTTGTAATGTGTATTTGCTTCTCTCATATATGCCACATGTCTTCTGTTACACTTGCGTGTTTAGAAAGGTCTTCATTGTCTCATGCAGATAGGGTCAGAGCTCACGACATTCCTCCATTGCATGGTTATCTTAATACAGAACGTTACATCATATTATTTGAATAGTATGTAAATCTCAGGAGTATTTTAACATTCTCTTACTGTTATTTTGTGGAAAGTTTAATAAATATAACAAATTAAATGGTCTAGGGATGGAATAATCAAACTCAACCCATGTGTTTTTGCTTTGCATAAGACTTTCTCCTCTCTTCACTCACAACCCTCCCATTATAAATCAACCCTTCATCTCTTCACTCCCTCCACCACCACCACCATCATCTCCACCTCCGCCATCATCACCATCATGGCCTCCTTTTCCAGTGATGCCATCGTCAACAACACCGTCTCTGAAGGTACCGACGAGCATGCATTGCTCCAAGCCCTGCAGCTCGTCAACTCCTACATCCTCCCCATGACCTTCAAAACAGCCTTCGAACTCAACCTCTTCAACATCATCTCCGCCGCCTCACCCAACCCCATCTCAGCCACCGAAATCACCACCCTCCTCCCTTCCTCCACTCCTTCAACCCCAATCATGCTTGACCGCATCCTCCGTCTCCTATCCAGCTACTCCATCTTCACCTGCTCTCTCTCCACCGACCCCATCTCCGGCGCCACCACCCACCTCTACGCCGCCGCCCCCGCCGTCAAATACCTCGCCCAAAACGAAGATGGTTTCACTCTATCCACTCTAGGCCTGATGAACCAAGACAAGGTCCTAATGGAAAGCTGGGACTATCTTAAGGATGCTGTCCTTAATGGAGGGATACCCTTCAACATGGCTCACGGCATGACTTCGTTTGAGTACCATGGCACTGATCCAAGGTTCAACAAGGTCTTCAATGAAGCCATGAAGAACCATTCAGGCATCATAATGAAGAGGATTCTGGAGAAGTATAGAGGGTTTGATGATGTGAAGGTGCTTGTTGATGTTGGTGGTGGTGTTGGTAATACTCTTGCTCAGGTTGTTGCTAAGCATAAGCATATTAATTTTGATCTCCCTCATGTTATCTCTGAAGCCCCACTTATTCCTGGTATTTCTCTCTCCCTCCCTGATATATATATATACATATATATCTATTCAGTTTCATGTTTGTTTTAATTACATATAATGTGTATATATATATATTCTTAATTATTATCTTTTATTATATTTGTTACCAATATTAAAGGATATGTACATGGAAAGTTAATCTATTCATCTATTCTCACTTTACTTGAGTTGACTCCCCCTATATTAGAAGGCTATAGACATTCAACATTAGTTGGACCATTTAATAAAATGACCCTTTTTTTTTTTTTAATTAAACCAAATGGCCCTAGGGCCATTTTAATTATCAAAATAAGCATTGGGACCATCACATCACCCATGCGGTAATATGATATCTTGACCCGAGCTACTGATGTTGCATTTTTAAATAAAAAATCCTGATTTTTTTTCATTTTAACCCCTGAATTGTTTTCTAATCAATAAGTTGGGTTATTCTTGGGTTTTTTTGACCAAAATTTTTTTAAAAAAAATTATTAAAATTTTAAAATTTATTAAACTTTTAAATAATTTTTTTAAAAATATATAAGTGTGTTTTTTAATTTAAATCCCTTATTTCTTTTATAATTAACAAATTATCTTTTCCCTTTGATTATTTAACCCAAATTTTATTTGAAAAAATATGTATTTTTTTAATTTGTTAAAAAAATTAATTTTAAAGAATATATTTGAATATGAAAACACAAATTTTAAAATTTTAACTTTTAAAATTATTAAATCTTTAATGAAACAACTTTTTAAGCAATATATAAGTGTGGCTTTTTATTTGTATTATAATTAATAAAAACTCTTTGATTACTTAACCCAAATTTTGCTTAAAAAAATAATGAAATTTTTTTAATTTATTAAAAAATTAATTTAAATACATTGGATTCTTCATACACCTAATTATAAAGGGTTTTGCTTAGATAATGGAAAGGGTGTAATCTAAGCAAAACCCTTTATAATTAGGTGTATGAAGAATCCAATGTGTTTAAATTAATTTTTTAATAAATTTAAAAAATTACATTATTTTTTTAAGCAAAATTTGGATTTAACGATTTAATTAAAAAATAAATTTGTGTTTTCATATTCAAATATATTATTTAAATTAATTTTTTAATAAATTAAAAAAATTACATTATTTTTTTAAGCAAAATTTGGGTTAAGTAATCAAAGAGTTTTTGTTAATTATAATACAAATAAAAACCACACTTATATATTGCTTAAAAAGTTGTTTCATTAAAGGTTTAATAATTTTAAAAGTTAAAATTTTAAAATTTGTGTTTTCATATTCAAATATATTCTTTAAAATTAATTTTTTTTAATAAATTAAAAAAATACATATTTTTTTTAAATAAAATTTGGGTTAAATAATCAAAAGGAAAAGATAATTTGTTAATTATAAAAGAAATAAGGGATTTAAATTAAAAAAACACACTTATATTTTTTTAAAAAATTATTTAAAAGTTTAATAAATTTTTAAAAAAATTTTGATCGAAAAACTCGAAATAAAGCTCAACTTATCGATTAAAACAATTCGAGGTTAAAATGAGGGATTTTTAAAAAATGCCATGTACCATCGTACTGACCGGTACCGACTCACCACCTGGGTCGAGTATATCACATCACCCATGTGGGTGATGTGATGGTCCTAGGGCCGTTTTGACAATTAAAATGGCCCTAGGGCCATTTGGTTTAATTAAAAAAAAGGAGGATCATTTTATTAAATGGCCCTTAAAAAAGATTCCGTTACCAATAGATTAATTATCTTTTTAATATTTATTATATATATGAGCGTGTGGGCGAGTGTGTGTTATTAATGCTTTCAAGTTTTTTTCCCCGAATCTTTAAGTTTGTTTTGTACAATCCCATGAAGCAAATATTTATCTGTATATATCAATTGAATGTTTAGACACATGCATCTCTTTGACTTTTTGAATAAATAGTGAAATTACAACTTGTGGTAAAAATATGAGAATGGACTTAGAAACGCCTAGCTAGAAGTCCTGGACCTCGTATAGGACCCTCGTAATTTATTTTTTATTAAATAATTATTTTGAAATTATAATTTAATTCTTACTTATCTTCTTCACTATTTCACCCGAGCTCACCTTAATCAGGTTTTGATGAGTTTGTGCAATCCCATAATGGTTTATTAAGGTTGGGGTGACCCCAAATGGTCTCTTTAATTTAGTGGTTTAATGAAACTGTTTGGTTTTGAAAAATCCACTAGAGAAGTGAAGGATGGTTGAGCAGGCTCCCAAAATGAGGGTGAACTTGTCACTCGAAAGAGTGGATGAAAATTTTAAATAAAATTATGTAAGAGTAAAATACTAATTTTAAAAAATTATATATGGATGCCTTCAACATTTTGTTTGAAAAATAGAGATTTATTGGATATATAAAATTTTGTAGGAATCTATTTTAAATGTTTTAAGGCACTTGATTTTAATGTAAGAGGTCAAATCCTTTTTAATACATAGTTGAGGTGTACTAATAAAAACTGTATATATTTAAGGTGATTTGTTTGCATTGTGAAAAAAAAAGTTTTAAATGGTTTTTGTTTGTTATGTGTTTTGACAAAGGTGTGGAGCACGTTGGTGGAGATATGTTTAATAGTATTCCAAAGGGAGATGCCATTTTGATGAAGGTGTGGCTCTCTTTCTCTTTGTTTCTGCATCATAAAAGAAAAAGAAAATATCACATGGGTACATGGATACATATATGTATTTAAGTATTTTATAGGAATATGGATATTTCTGACTGGGTATATTAATATTAATTTACAACTATGCACTGTTATAATAATAAATATATAAATTAAAAAAAAACTGAAAACAAGATTATGTTATATGATTAGTAAAAACAAGACTAATTTCAATTAATTTGTAAAATAATATTAATTAATGTTCTTGTTCTATAAATTATGAAATCTATCAGAATATTTGTACATGTTTTGATTTAAAACTTGCTTGAATTAGTATTTCTGTATAATAATATGTTAACAAACAAACATTAGTAATAATTTGAGCTTGGAAGTGTATGGAAAACCCTTATCTTTTGTATCTTGTATACATTAAATTATTTAACATGTATATTTAATTAACCAAGTAAGTTTATGTTCTTTATTATTAATATAAATAAATATTAATAATGTGTTGAATTTTTCAGTGTGTTCTACATGATTGGAGTGATGAGGATGGACTTAAAATACTGAAAAATTGCTGGAAAACTCTGCCTAAAAATGGAAAATTGATATCGGTAGAATACATACGTCCGACGACTCCTGATAACACAAATATAACACAATATTTGTCTAGTTTGGATATGGCCATGTTAGCATTTAATCCTGGCGGTAAAGAAAGAACTGCACAAGAGTTTGAATCAATGGCCAAACAGATTGGTTTTTCTTCAATCAAACCTAAGTTCAGTTTAACCGGTCTTTGGCTTATTGAACTCTATAAATAAATAGTTTTTATATTATGCCTGTCTATGTCTTTGTTGAGTCTTAAATCTTATTTTAGTTTAGCCGGTGTTTGGCTTATTGATTTACTCTATGAATAAAATAGTTTTTATATTTTGTCTGTCCATGTCTTTGTTGAGTCTGAAACCTTATTTTAGTTTAGCCGGTGTTTTTGACTTGTTGGTTTACTTTATAAATAAATAGTTATTATATTTTGTCTATCAATGCTTTTATTGAATCTTAATTTGAGTTTGTGATTTAGATTGTAATAGAATGAGACGGGCCGAGGAGCAGTGTTTGCACCTCACCTAGCCCCGCCATACCCAAATGGTGGTATTCTAAATACCACAATCGCTACCTCGGTTTTTCTGTTTTTCTTCATCCCGCGCCATATTTTTTTTTCTTCTTTTTGTTCAATATATTTATGAAAGTAAAGTTGCAAACAAACAATTAAAATTCCTAAAGACATTTATAAACTAAAATTTCTAAAACACATCCTTTATTCCCAAGAATCAAGAGATCCGTATAATATTTATTAAAAAGTTAAAATTAAAATAAATAAAATTTTAATATTATTCTTAATTAAATCATTAAATATATAAGTATAATATTTATTTTGATATGCAAATTGATAAAATTTAACTAATTCCCCCCGGGGCGACCACAACGGATGGTGTTGTTTCTGAGGTTGTAACTGGACTTGCAACTGTATTGAAATTTTCGAAAATCTTGACTTTCTTTATCACGGCTGGAAAAGAAGTATGATAGCTGGTTACATCTTTTACTTTGTCTCGAAATACTTGTATAGCTCCCCTGGTCGAGACCGGGTAATTTCATCATCTTCTTTTTGTCTTGATCTAGCAGTCTATTGCAACTCTGTCGGCCTTGTTGCTTTCAGACTTTCAAAGCTATATCTTCTTCTCTTCTGTTTGGATTCAGATTCATCTCATAGGCTTGTAGAGATCCCATCAACTCATCAAGTCTCATAGTTGTGATGTCCCTTGCTTTTTCTATTACAGCAACTTTATCATCAAATCTTCTTGGAAGAGACTTGAGAGTTTTTCCGAACAAGTTTTTTTATCGAGATACTTCTTACCAAGTTGAAATACTTGATTTGCTATGTCCATCGACTTCTTTGTTGAATATGGTGATAGTCTATTCTTCTCTCATCTTGAGATTCTCAAATCTAGTTGACAACATCTGGAGCTTGGAGATTTTCACCAAGTTTGTACCTTCATGAATTCTTTGTAGAATGTCCCAAGCATTCTTGGCACACTCACATGTTGCAATATATTTGAACTGGTTCTCATATACTCCTCCAAAAATAGCATTGAGTGTTTTCACATTAGCATTTGCTTTGAGCATATCTCCAGGACTCTAGTTGCTCTTTATCTTCATGGTCTCATTCATGTTTTCATCAACTTCAATCGGGAGAGACCATCCTTCTTCCACATCTGCCCATGCACTCTTATCAAGAGATTTGATGAAAGCCTTCATACATGCCTTCCAGTATGGATAATTTGGTCCATCGAGCAACGGTGGTCATGTAACGGAAGCTTTTTCTTTTCTGACCATCAATGGAACTTGTTAGGACCTTGCCGACTTAATTTGAAACCAAAGCGAACACGGTAACCTAGGCTATGATACCACTTGTTAGTCCCATGGTGTGGTTTCACTACACCAAAGTAGGGCTTCTGCGGCGTTTAATTAGTGGCGCTTTCAAAAAACCCCGCCACTATTTTTACTTTAGCGGCGTTTATTATAAATGAACGCCGCCATATTCTTTCTGGGGTTTACATAATTTTCGCTTGGAAAAAGATTTACATTAGCGGCGTTTATTTTAAAAAGCACCGGTATTATAGAGGCGTTTATTCAAATACACGCCGCCAAATTATTTCGGGAAATTAGGATGAATTAAAATTCAAAAATATAATTTTTCGTAGCGGCGTTTATATTAATAGGCGCCGCCACGTGTGTTTATTTAGTGGCGTGTAAATAAATAAACGCCGGTAAAGTAATTAATGGACTTTGAGAATTTAACATGTGGAAAATATATATTTAATGTACCGGCGTTTATTAAATAAACGCCAGTATATTAAATGAATATGGCGGCGTTTTAGGAATGAACGCCGGTAAAATTATTGGCGAGATCGGGGATAAAATTATCCGCTAAAATAAAATTTATATAACGGCGTTTGTTGTAATAAACGCCGGTAAAGTTTAATGAAAAGATTAAAACTTTGCTAGTTTCCTTTCGATTTCTCTCCCCCGTTTCTTCTTTTTTTCTCTCTATATCCCCTGCGCGTTGTTCTCTTTTCGCCTTGTCTTCTTTGACTTCTTGCGCACAATTGAAGCTGTCGAGTTCGTAAGGTGATTTAGTGTTGTTGATTTAGGTTTTTTTTTGGGTGTTTTTCTTGTTTTAGGTTTTTGGTGGTTCATTGGGATTTTGTTAGGGGTTTTTGAAGAAGGCCGCCCTTTGCCGCGCATGCCAGTACCGTCGAGACTACCGAATCGTTGAGCAGCTGATGAGCTTCGTCTTCATTGGAAAAACGACATGATTTTTCTTTTTTATTATCGTCTTGTGTGGTTCTTGGGAATTATCGGATGTATGGATGAATCTCGATGCTCTTCTTTGGAGCAGGCGTGGAGACCAGATCGGATGTATGCGTTGATCGAGCTTTTTGAGGATTGGCGGGATCGCTTGGGTATTGCATGTATGGGTTCTTTGTTTTTGTTTTTTAATTTTGTGAACATTAGAGAGTAGAGATCATGATTTGTAGATCATTAGCTTACTTGAAATGTGAAGTTTTTGTTTGACAATTAAAGGAATAAACTGGAAATTTCCATGCTTGTTTAACATTTGTTAGGGAGCACCATGCTTTTGATCACCATTTTAGCAAGTACTCCAACATCATGCTAGTTTACTCATTTAGATGTTTGAGATACAGATATCAAACATGTTTAGTGTTTCAAAATGGTGTTTGTTTGTGTGTTTTGCTGGTCTTGACTCTTTTCTTGGAAATATAAACTTTTGTTATTTGATTTGTGCTGGTTTAGAGGTTTGTTTTAATCAACAACTGTGATATTTTTGTTCTTTTAGCAACATCTAGTAGGTATGGACCATATAATTATTTCTGTTGTAACATTGATGTGGTTGCTTCTGATTGAATATGGAAAACCTTTGTGTGTATAATTTGAAATTTAATTCACTATTTACCCTTTAGGCACCTACTATTTAGCAAGCATGTCATAGTTTCATTATAATTTGCCAATAGCTAAGATATATCTTACCGACATGGTAAAAGAAATTAGTTTTTGTGGAGTGCTAGGAGTTGATTTTAGTAAATCATTCAGTTGTGGCTTTTTTATATAATTCTTTTCATCATTTGAGAAGATCAGCTTGAGAAATCTACCAGAATACAACAAAGAGTTGTGGAGATGATTTGATTAGCATGATAGGAAATAATCTTGATGCGTGAGCATCAAATTTTAATTTAATTATTTTCTTATATAGTTTGCATGTCATTTCAGAAGATTAGATTGAGATTTCAACCAGAATAAAACAAATAGGTGTCATGATTAAGGACAAACCTTGATACACAGGGACCTAACATTTCCTAAATACCTAATCATGTTTTAAAAGAGTTAAATCTTTAATCTCTGATATGCGAAATAAACTCATTACTATCGGGTTATTGCGCTGGTGGTGCATGGTCATATTTTCATTTTTATTGTTTAGTTTGTTAGCATTTTATTTCTTATATTTTATTAGTATTTTTTTTATATAAACTATTTGTTGTTATGTTTAGTATTCATTGAAATATCTCACTAAGTCTAATGGCAACCAAAAAAGGTCCAATCTCTAGAATATGTCCACACAAACTGATTTGATTGACAAGACTTTAAAAACAATCTTTTAACTTTTGTAGATTTTAGAAAATTCAGACATTATTCATCTAATCTAGAATCAATGTTACTTCCCTCTAGAATCTATATACTAAATTTTCCTGTATCTGCAACAAAGTCATGGAAATCAAAGATTTTTTTTTTTTTGCCTGTGAAATTAGAGTGAGTTAGGAGTAATTAGTCACCGACCAAGTTACTCTTTTCTTTTTGTAGTTGGTCGGCAAAATAGAATATGTAGTTCCCCTAAAGGCAGACATGGACTCCTCAAAATCCCTTCAAAGACTAGATCATTTTATCATTTATTTATAATACGTTGCATGGTTTCTAACTACAATTAATTAGGTGAGCAGATGATTCAATGCTGTCTAGAAAATCAAAATCCCAAAGTCAGTTTGGAAGTTAATTCTAGAGAAGCTGGAAGCAAGAACAAATTAACATGTGAAACATGTATGATCATCATAGTGATCTCTTTTATCTTTAAAAATTTATGTTACAAAAGGACGCATTATGGAATAATTGTAATTTTCTTCATCATTAAAACTTCATTCCAATAAACTAGTGCTTGGAAAAGGAATGATGTTCCCTTCTCACTTATGAGTCATGTGAATTATTCCCTTCTTTGTTAGCTTATGTTTTACATAGTTTCACCTTGATTTATAAGACCTAATGTGTTTACATCGATTAAAAAATAGCGACGAAGTAAAAATTCTATAGTTTCACATTGACGTATATCTTAATGTGTTAAGGCGAAATATGCTTTAATTTACAATATTGTGAATAATTTTTTAATATATTAAGCAGAAATGGATAAGAGTTGGATGCGTAAGTCACGATTGAGTCAAGAATATGAAGATGGAGTCGAACAATTCCTCAATTTTGCATTTGCCAACTCAAGTGAAGATGATAGGATCATTTGCCCTTGCATAAAGTGTGTGAATATCCATTGGCAAACACGTGAAACAGTGCTTGAACATTTAGTTTGTGATGGCATTGTACAAGGTTACACATGTTGGTTTTTTCATGGAGAGCGTGTACTGTCACCTATCCATGAGCCAACAAACACATGTACAGCTCCATCAAGCTCCAATCCTCACTTCCAAACTTCTCGTGCAAGACCAGATAGTTTGGAAGAATTATTGCGGGATGCTTTCAACATCCATCAAGTTGATAACGAGGGCCTACCATCTACTGCCGATGAATTCAACGTTGAGGTGAATGATGGAGGTGAAGCTCCTATAGAAGTTGATGAACAACCTTCTAAAGAAGCGGCAAAGTTTTACAAGTTGCTTGAAGATATGAACGACAAACTTTATGAGGGATCGCAACATTCTAGATTGTATTTTTGCATTCGACTTTTCCACTTGAAATGCATGTGCGGGATGACTGCTAAAGGCCTTGACCACTTGATTGAATTTTTAAAAGAATTTTTTCCCTCAGTGGCTATTCCTGAAAGTAGTCGTGAGTCGAAGAAAGTTATTAAGGATTTGGGTCTTGGGTATGAAAAAATTCATAGTTGTCCAAATGACTGCATGATATATTGGGAGCATAATGAAGGTCAGCAATCTTGTCATATTTGTGGTCGTTCTCACTGGGTGTCCACTGATTCTGGTGAACGTTTGAATGAAGACAATGAAGTGGTCCACAAGAGACCTGCGAAGGTTTTACGGTATTTTCCATTAATACCACGACTGCAGAGACTTTTCATGTCGACTAGGACTTCTGCTGATATGATCTGGCATGCTAATGGTCGGCCCAATGATGGACTGTTACGACACCCTGCTGATGCTGAGGCATGGAAATCATTTGATGCAAGATATCCTGACTTCGCTTGTGATCCTAGAAATGTGAGGCTTGGGCTTTCTTCGGATGGGTTTAACCCATTCAAATTATTAAGTACTTCTTACAGACACTTGGCCGGAGTGGTGTTGATCCCTTATAACTTGCCACACCGTGGATTGGGATGAAACAAACTTCTTTTTCTTTTGTCAATGATTATTCACGGAGACAAAGGGCACCGGAAAGCGATATTGACATATACTTACAACCTCTTATTAAAGAGTTAAAGCAATTATGGGTTGGTGTAGAGACATACAATGCATCTGTAAGGAGAAATTTCAATATGCGGGCTGTCTTGTTATGGACTATTAATGATTTCCCTGCTTACGCAAATTTATCAGGTTGGAGCACTAAAGGGAAATATGCTTGTCCTTGTTGTGCTGCGGAAACTTCATCACAATGGTTAACTAATGGCCAGAAGTTTTGTTATATGGCACATCGGCGATGGCTAGAACATAATCATCCATACAGATCTCAGAAACATCTGTTTGATGGTAATGTAGAGATGCGTCGAGCTCCTTCAGTTACTACTGGATATTATATTTTATTAATGTTGAAAGAGATGCAATTTTCTTATGGAAAGCATGGCAAAAGCAAAATAAAAAAATCAAACAATAATAACTCTTCAAAGAAAAGACCACGGCAATTATCCAATATTGACTTGGATACTGATGATGATGAAATACAGGAAGAGGAATCAAATGAAGCAAGTTTGTGGAAGAAGAGAAGCATATTCTTTGATTTACCATATTGGCAGCACAACCTACTTTGCCACAACTTGGATGTGATGCACATTGAGAAGAATGTTTGTGAAAATATTGTTGGAACAATTCTTAATGTTGATGGGAAATCAAAAGATAATCTAAAATGCAGACTTGATTTGGTTGACATGGGAATTCGTCGAGAGCTTCATCCTCAATATCTTCCCAATGGCAAAACAAGACTACCACCGGCTTCTTTTCTCCATGACAAAAAGAAAAAGACCTATTTTGTCAAGTCTTGAAGACTATAAAAGTCCCAGATGCTTACTCTTCGAATATATCAAAATGTGTAAATCAGAAGGAGCGAAAACTTCAGTCTTTAAAATCACATGATTATCACATATTCTTTGCATGATTTGCTTCCAATTGCTTTGAGGTCATCCATGTCAAAAGCAAGTGACTCACGCCATTTCGAGCTTTTGTAACATATTCAAAAATTATTTCATGTAAAGTTCTTAAGGTGGAAGATCTTGACAACCTTCAATATCGAGCGGCAAATAGCTTTGTGTCACTTAGAAAAACTTTTCCCACCTGCATTCTTCACTGTAATGGTGCACTTGGTTGTTCATCTACCAATGGAGGCCAAAAATCGGGTGGACACAGTGTACTATCGATGGATGTATCCAATCGAGAGGTATTATTTTGGTAAAACATCAATTTTATTATAATGTCTTGTCGGACAAACTTCTATAGGTTAACAATCTGACAAGAATACATTTGTAGGTTTTTGCTCAAGTTAAAATCTTATGTAGCGGAATAAGCGATATCTGAAGGATCTATTCTTTGAAGGATTTCTAGCGGAAAGAATGTGTCACTTTTTGTTTTAGGTATTTGGTTGATGTTGAAACAATATTTGATAGACACGGGAGAAATTTAACACAAGTGCACCATGAGCTACTTGTAAAGTCGTATTTATTTGAAAGTGGTGGAGAACCAATAGGGAAAGTTGAAGTGGCACAGTTAGATGATAGATCATGGGCACAAGCACATCGTTATGTGTTATTCCACTATAAAGCTATTGACTCACTCCAAATGTAAGTTAAACACTTCACATTTCTTATTTGGTGTGTTGGTGTGTTGGAAGTTTTTAACATTTTTTATCATTACTTGTAGTGAGTATAGAAATATCTTGAAAGATCAAACAAGAGGTCGACGTTCAAATGCTCGTGATCTCGATAGGAAATTTACCGAAACTTTTCATGAATGGTTGGGAGAAACGGTAAGCAACTAGAAAATCTTAGTCTCTTGAACAATTCTCTATTAAGAATTTTTATAATTGCATTCATGTAACCTGTATAGGTTTCTCATGGGAAAAAAATATGTCGGAAGATTTCTTTACGCAAGGTCCAAATAGGGATTGTCAAGAGATATAAAGGACTACGTCATTAATGGATTTCGATTCCATACTAAATCTCGAGAAAGATTTAGGCTGAACTCAAAATTCGGATGTCTTGTTACTTCTTCTACTATGAGCTACGCCCGATGATAGGGATGCTAATCCATTGGAAGGAAATGTTGACTACTATGGTGTGCTAAATGATATAATTGAGTTAGACTACTTTAACAAGTTCAAGGTTGTGTTATTTCATTGTGATTGGGCTGATGTGAATAATAGTAGGGGGCTCAAGAAAGATAGATATAGGGTTTACAATGGTCAACTTCTCTGCCTACGATTCACACTTGCAAACATATCCTCGATGAGCCTTATGTGTTCTCATCACAAGTAAAAGCAAGTTTTTCTATTCCGAGGATCCAAAAGAACACGGTTGGTTTTTGTTGTGATACGTAATCAACCAAGAGAAGTGTACGACATGGGTGATGAAATAATGAGATGATGGACCCCGACTGAATGTTTCCCTTCCTCTCATGAGAGTATCTTCAATGATAATAATGAGGGTCAATGGGCCCGTGAAGATGTTGACGAGGACATTTACGACTTTTGACTCTTAGCAATGTCTTATACTAATTGTATTGACTTTTTTCTTTATTTTTAAAGGTAAAGCTATATCTTGTTTCTAATGTCTTCTTCACATCTTGTTTGTAATTTATCACTAGATAACTAAATCCATTCATTCTACTGCCAAAAAGTCAACCATTATGTTTTACAAAATTGTTTACAAGTGGCATATTTGATTGATAACTATTTACGCATCTATAAGTCCATCACAAAAAGACGATGCGCTACTTTTAGCTAATTTGGTGAATGTAGTTTATTATAGCCAGATCATGCAATTAGATTGTTTTTATTCAGGTTACGTTTTTAATTTCCTTTGCCATATGTTGATTCTCATTCTTTTAAAGTAACTTGCTTTCATTCCTCGACCATTTCACTGCTTATATGCGAGGGGCATCCTAAGAATTCCTGCTCGGGTTTCATCTTCCATGAACAAGGACCTCCAGGGTTAACAAAGTTGAAGCGGTGAAAGTTCCTTAGAAAAATATAGCATAAGTACTTTAGTGAATATGGTTTATCATAGCCAAGGCATGTATTTAGATTGTGATTTTTTTCCCGGGCTCTATTTCTAATTTCCTTTGCCACATATTGATGCTTATTCTCTCAAGGAACTGGACTTCATGCATGCCACATTTACTGCTTATCTGCAGGGTATAGCTCATAATTGAATCTGCTGAGACAGAGCAAGCTGGGAAAGAAAGCTAGATCCACCAGTGCCAATAAGAATAGAGTTTTCCTGGTGAGGCATTTTTCCATTTATACACCAGGTCATTGATGGTTCTTTATTCATAAGTTATGATTTCAACATTTGAGTTTAACTTGCATAATTTACTGATATATAAATTCAATATCTGACTGATAGATGGGAGGGTTTACGTATTTTCAATGATGGATGGCTTTATATGTAAGATTATTTAAAAAAAAAAACTGATGTTAAAAAAGAATCAATTTCATCAAAATTCATGTATATTGATCATTTTCTTTCTTTAATCATCTCCATTAGATCAACTAAATGTGGTGTTGTGAGTCATCTATGATCTTGTGATTTTGACAAATCTTATGCTGGTCATGTACATGAAAATATCTTCAATACAAAGCTAGAATAACAGAATCTTGGATTATTTTTTTTTGTTGGTTGCATAACCCCTAAAAAATGTGTAATATTGCTAATACACAACTGTGGTATATTTCAGTTTATACACCAAATCACTGATGGTTCTTTAATCATTGATTGAAATTATAACATTAGATTTTAACTTGCCTCTCTTGCATCTAGTAAATACAGTATACTGATCAATAGATGCACAGCTTCCTACACCACTCCATTTGTTAATCTGTCTTTATGGTCGCAAAGCATTTGTTATTTCAGTGAGAGTTCTAAAACCTATGTAGCATTGCCAAGTGGGAAAAACAAGCACAAGCCACGTCAATTCTTTATTTTTTCTATGCACTATCACAAGTAAGTCCCCACTATCGCAAAAATTTGCATTCATCTCTATAATTAAGTCTTTTTTTAGCTTGTAAGATTGTCCTATAATTGTAAATTTAGGTAATTTTCCTGTTGCCCAACATAAGAATCTTTATTTTTGTTTCGTTGAGCAACCAAGATTTGATCAATGGTCTTGTTCCTTTATTGGATTGGAATTATAACTTGTCTAGTTCTTATATTCTTCCGAAGATGACAAAGTTTTTTTCTACTTCATTAGCACATGAAATCCTTTCTTTGGAACCAAGAACACCATAGAGCACAAAATGAATTATTTTTCCTAATGTAATTAGAATTAGGTGCACAAGTATTAGTTTCCGGTAGAATACTTTTACAATGCCGGATATTTTTGTGCGAGCAGAATGTGGTAGCTGGATTTTGTATTCTATATATTTGTATTTTGTACTCTGAAAAATTGCAAGAGATCCCTTGCATCATTGGTTCTTGTTCTCTTGATGAACACTTGAGAAACCTAGTTGTTGATTCAGCAGATGGCATTTAACCCGATAACTTTAGGACTATCGACCTCTATTGCTCAGTTGTTTATAAAGTTCAATTCATCTCTGTTCTTCAAGTAGAGTATCTTATTTCTTATATATGTGCCTTTTTGTGAAATGCTCACGATCAACATTATCACTTTTGAAAAGTAGGTGGAAATCATCATCTCTTGTTTAGAAGCCTTCTTTTTTAATCTCATTTCTTTCTTTCTTTTTATATATGTTGTTGTGCAAGATTTGGTTTATTAGATATAAGGAATATAAGCAAGAAACAATAACATATGATTTATGTGTCTTCTTTTGTTATGTGTTATCAAGTAACAATAACAGATTTCATCATTTCAGGAGTGGATCATGCTCTTGTCGGGACTTTTGGTAATGAATGACATTTCAATCTTTAGAGATTAATGGCCAAATTCTGGTTTATTTATTTATCAACTTCTCTTTGTGGTCACAATGCTTGAGGCGGCGGAATTCGACAAAAATTATAGGGGAACATGATGAGCAATCGTCTCGATAATACTACCGTTGGACATATGAGGCTCTTGATCTATATACATCATTACGCTCATCGAGTTTCTATGATATGCATGGTTTTCCTCAATGAGTTTCGAAGTTTATGATTTTTGTTGAGCACTTGAAACTTGGAGCTTGAGGAACAGATCATAAAAAGTTTGCACTAAGCTTAAAAATTCAAACATTGACGATCGGATGCCGGAGCAGCATGATTCATCAAACTAACTGCAAGAAATACTAACAATTCCCTCGCAAGAGGTATGTTAACTTTGCAGATTATCATGATAGAATTTCATTACTCCTCTTGACTTCTACTTTCTGTGATGGCACTGTGTCTAGGGATGTTAATGAGCCCCGGCCCCGATGGGGAACCCGATTCCCCGACCCGTCGGGGCCGGGGTCGGGGAATTTTTTTGGGGGTCGGGGCCGGGGCCGGGGGCATGAAAAAATTCCCCGTCGGGGTCGGGGCCGGGGTCGGGGAATACCCTCCCCGCCCAGCCCCGGCCCCGAAATAATAAATATTTAATTTATATATATATATATATATATTATAAATATGAAATATCTAAATAAAAATTAAACAAAATAGACATATTTAATATTTAATATTTAATAAATTTATTTAATATTCTATTTAAATATATTTTATTTATTTAAGTTAATGGATTATGTTTAATTATACTATGTGGTATATTTTAATTATACTATGTGGTCATCATGGGTGTTGCATTTAGATGATTGACCTTGAATTATAAGATCAAGTATTATTGTGTCTCATCACAATTTATTACTAATATATATAAATTTGTTTCTTGTTGTTTACTACTACAAAATGGTACTTGCACTACAACTGAAGAGTGCTCAATGAATCCAAGTTAAAATTACTAATGCTACCTTTCCATGTTTTCCTGCAGTTCCACATTCTGTGCAATGACTTTGGTGTGTGAACTCTAATGTCAAATTCCACATAGTTGCTCAGAAATGTCTAAACTGCAAGTCCTATAACACTCAGCCAGATCGAAAAACCTGCATGCAGACTTTCCTCTGCATAATTAATTAATGATTTTGGATTTATCAGGTATCCATCCACAGAAAAGTCATTGAAATCAACTTCAAGCATTTGAAAACTGAACTTTATTTTACAGTTCTATATGGGGCTTGTACTTAAAAGTACATTGAAATGTAATTTTCTGCAGAGACACTGATTCACTGAAGTTTTCAGATTTCTTTTTACTCCATTTGATTGATATTATGAAACTGTTTCATAAATAAGTTAAGTGTGGTGGACAGGTGAATTAAAGATCAAATGTGATGAATTCTGCTCCAAAGCCAATTTGTCATTTAATTTCAAGTCCATTAATGTATGTTTCATTTGCATCTAATGGAAAATTATTGATATAGTCATTTCATATTTATGAGAATTTTATAATATAATATAAATTTTAAATTAAATAATAATAATAATTTAATTTATTAGTCCGGGTCGGGGAATCCCTCGAGCGAAAAATCCCCGCAGGGGACGGGACGGGGAAAAAATCCCCGATTCGGATTCGGGGCCGGGTCGGGGATAGGGGTGGAAAAATCGGGGCGGGGCGGGGAATGTATCCCCGGTAAATCCCGCCCGTTGACATCCCTAAGCGTGTCTCAAAACGTTGATGTCATCTCAAAGTAGTATTAATGCATCTCTATCGGTTTAAAAGTTTGGCCAAGCTAGACATGTAATCTTCGATTCCGTGATATTTTTGTTCCCTCGAACCTTTTTATCCGAGAAATCATATCACTATTTCGCCCAAGACGAGGAATTTGATGAATTTTATTGAGGGGCCTACCTCCACTCAAGCGATCATCGTGATTTGGTTCAAAAAAATATTTGATCAACTCCAACCTCTGTTTTTGCAGCCCACTAACTTTGGTTGTGATATTTAACAGTTCATTTTCCATTAGGACTAATGCAAATATGAAAAGCATTGACAAGATGTTGGTCGACAATCTGAGAGAGTGCAAATATGAAAAAAATCTCATGATTAGTGCAATTTAGGAGAACTGAATTAATTGTACCTCACATAGAAAAGCTTGAATTGCTCATAAACACTATACTGAATGGAGCATTCATGCTTGTAGTGTTAATGGAGGTCAATTTTTCTCAAAGAAAAGACATACATGGTGTATATTATGATGAGCATATTGTTTGATAACAAGCCTGTTCATGCCACAGATATTGGTAGTTGAATCATTTCATATTCTTGTGATCATTTGTACTGTTAAGATCATTGTTGTGTGCATTCATCGTCCGAATATGTCCTTAGAGAAGCTCTTCTTTTTTTTCTTTTGTTTTCTTGATAGAACATTTGGAGCTTCGGGGTGATGTCTAATTCTATGCTAATGCTTGTCATTAAAATTATTCGTAATCTTATCGAGCCTTTGGGATTTGTGTTAGTGCGTATATGTCTTCATTAAATAACAATCTAAAAGCATGGTTCATGAACGAGGATTAGTGGCACATGCTTCTTTCCTTTAGTAGCGCATGTGAAATCTTCTCCATGATATTGTTCACTTAATCATCTTTACATTCGAGATGAATCCTAACCGCATCATTTTGAATGTTGTGACTGTTAAATTATTATCATTCGAGCATGTCCTTCCTCTCGTTGTTCTTAAACTTCGATGTCCTTACGATGATGCGGTTAAATTGCTTTGCTATTTTTATTGTAGAACTTGATTAATTTAGAACCTCTGAGAACATGTCTTGCTTTTATTTATTTATTTATTTTTGTTCCACTAGACAAGAACTTCCATGTATGGGAGATTCATTCAAAACAATAACATGTCTTTGTTTATATGATGCGATAAGAGAAAATATGCCGAAATTAAAAATTGAACAAAATGAAAAATGGTCGTGTCGTAACCCTCGCTCCAACTAATGCTCCAAATAATGGTAGTGGGTGTGACGATGGTGTGGGTGCTAGAATGAGCAACACCAACAACTCCAATTCAGCAGCCCCTATTGGTTCTACTAGATCCGCTCCATCACTTCATGTTACTCCTCATTGCTCGATCACATCATCTTCAGTCGATTCAAATCACAATGAACAAGTGCCAAACCAAAAATAATAGTACCCAGATTAGAGAACGTGCTCTGCAGCTAGTGAAGCAAAAAAATTTAAATGCGTGTTCGTTTTCATATCTTGAAACTTAATCATAATTTATTATATTTGTGTTAATATTCTTATGTTATACTAATATGTAGTTGATAGAAATGGACAACAAAAAAAAAGAGGCCGAACTACTTTGAAAGACTTGTGGTCATTACCACCAGAAGAGAGGATTGTGGTGAGTGCAAATCATTTGGGACAACCAATTGGGCCGAGCGCAACTCATCGGGTCGGATTTCTCGGCATGCTTGCTTGAACCGGTCAACAAATTGGCATCCATTATGAGAGTTGGCATAAAGTGCCAAAAAAACATTGAAGGATGAATTGTTCAAATTCATTGAGGTAAACCCACATAATTGAATTGTTCAAATGTTATTTCTATAAATATAAAAACATCAAGTTACATTGATAAACAAAAATTGTTTATAATGTCTTCAACTAGTTACGATTTGCACTTGAGATTTCAAAAAGAGTATGTGCTCAAGTCACTCGGGGAAGAAATGGAGAGATTACAAGCATGATTTGAAAAAAAGCGTCAATTCAAACGAGAAGATGGTATGCAAGTGAACAAAGATAAACATCCAAATGCAACCATTAGATGGCAAGTGGGAACAATTAGTCGATTATTGGTATTCAAATAAAGGAGAGGTATGAATATGTATTTTTACTTATTTTTACTAAAAATTGTAATATCTTTCTTATTTCTACGTTACTATACATGTCATTATGTAGGATTCAGAAAGACTTGGGGTTGCTAGCGTAAAAACAACAAAAAAATATACTCATACCTCGGATCAAAAGAGCTTTTGCTAGAAAAGGAAAAGGAAATGGTAGGCAAATATATATTAAGAATTAAATTGTAGGTGTGAATTAAAAAAATGTTGTTGTTTTTACTTTCGTTTGTATTTTTAATGATGTCTTCAAGTTTATCTCTTGATGTTTGTGATTCAAACAATTTTTGGTTTAAACACTTGTAGGGAGGTTCACAATGGAAGAAAAAGTAGGACGAGCTCGAATTTTTTTAAAAGCAACTCACACTAAAAAGGATGGTTCTCACATGAATGTGGAAACTGAACAAATTATGGTAATAATTATGTCTTATGTATTCCTTATTTTGTAATTTGGTGCACAATATAAGACTACTTTAGAATAAATTTTTTCAATATATACAGGTTAAAGCAAATGAGAAGTTAGTCGAATGTGAAACATGAGATGAGGATATGCAGATTGTTGAAACTGAAATTTCGACACAAGTTATTGGAAAAAGAACGATGTGGGCGAGTAAGAGGGCTTGGATTGGGTCCAACACTCAAAAACTTATTATGGGGGAATGCGACTAGCGTAACTTCTACTACCTCAAGCGCCCAATCAAGTGAGTTTGTTGAGCGGTTTAATCAAATGGAGCAACAAATGCAACAATTGAAAGAGGAGCGAGAGCAAGAACGGGCACAACGTGAGGAAGAACGTGCACAAGAATGTGCTCGATATAATGCTCTTCTTGGGATTTTTACAAACTCGATTTCCGAGTTATTATCCCCCGGAGTTGACCCACTGGCTCAACTTCTCACACATGTGCACGTGATTTCGAAAGTGGCAATGTTTCTATGTTTGTAGCTATTTGTTAAAATTTTTAAAAACATCGTGGAATCTTTTTCTTATTATTATTATTTTTTTAATTGCGAGAACCCAGATTTTCTCGGAGATGAGTAGTGGCATTCATCAAGTGTTGATTGATTTTTAATTATCTTTGTTTTCCTTTGTATTATTTGGAGGCCAGAAGACAAGAATCACAAACCTAATTATGTACTAATTAATATCGATCTCTTTTGTAACTTCTAATTGTTTTGAAATTTTTAATTATCAACTATTGTGTTTTGGTGCGTAGATAACAATGTGACTATTCTTATCTTGAATGCTCGATTACGTGTCTTTATAGTACCATTGTTTTTTTGTAAAAATGCGCGTAAATAAAAAGTGCGAAATGAAGAAATCAGTATTAAAGAAAATTTTTAGCGGCGTTATACTATAAACGCCGGAAACATATCATTTTTCATCGGGCGTTTATTCAATAAAACGCTGTTATATAGTGGCGTTTTTATATATAAACGCCAAGAAAAAGCTTTTAACACCATTTAGAAGATGGAAACATTATCGGGCGCTTTATCCTTAAAACGCCGGTAATTTCGTGCCATTTCTGAAATAAACAGCTCCAAATAGCGGCGTTTATATAAATGAACGCCGCTAAAACGCCAATATTAGTGGCGTTTATTTACTTAAACGCCGCTAATTTACTTTTCTGAAATTTACATACCACACTTTTGCACGGCGTTCATACTTATGATTGCCGCTATATTAGCGGTGTTTAGTTTGGTAAACGCCACTATTTTGATGCGCATATATGTATACGTTCCTTACAAATTTGACGGCGTTTTATAATAAAACGCCGCGAACATTATGGCGTTTATTTAAATAAAGGCCGCTAAAATAACGACATTGTCTTCTGCGGCACTACTAGCGGCGTTTATTAGAAACGCCGGCCAGTAAATTAGCGGCGTTTATAAACGACGCGAAAAGCTGATTAAAATGCCGCTGAAAGCCCCATATGGTGTAGTGTTTGTAGATTTAGACAACACTCAAACACTCAAGGAAATCTCACATAAACCAAACAAAAGAAGACATATGAAATTGGTAACCCAGTTTGGCGTCCACTCGCTTACGTCTGATGGTCCAAGACCGGAGATAAACAATCCACTAAAAGAGGTGAAAATAAATGAGTACAAACACTTTGTTACTCATACTCACAAATACAGATCACTACACTTTGTCACTCACACTCACACACAATCTCAGAGCAAGATAGCTTATATAGATGCCTCAATGTCCCAAAAATAGCCCATATTTCTTTTAGAATCTCCGCGGCTACTAATTTTAGAACATTCCAAAATTAACTGTTGCAACTCCTGTTGTAATACAACTTATCACATGGCCTTGACTACTGACTTGACTAAGTTTTAGTTCCATTGCGAAGTGACCTCAAGATCCATCAACCTCCCTGTCATGCTGAGTAGGAGTTGATGTAGCCAGATCTCTTGATCCAGACTACCAGCAACTAACCCACCTCCTCAGTTTCTCACCACGCAATCCCCTTGCATGGGGCACACGACTTTGTGCATCTTCAAGAAACTTTCCAAACTTGATCTTCAATTCACCCAAGTTTGGCCTTCAAATCTTCCCAAAAAAATATCTTCAATCAATCATGCCATTCATACCAACAATAGGTATCTCTCCAATTTGGCATGTCTTTAATCATACCTCTAATAGTCTTCAATTAGCTCCATCCATATTTAGTCTTTAATCAAATCTCCTAAATATGTTATTGATAAGATCTTGCTTTTAAGTTGTAATACATACCAAAAATAGCTCCACCAAGATCTCCCAAGATATTTGCCTCAAATCTAAGACTCCTTACTACGTCACCAAGGTTCCCATGTCATCATTTATGCCACACCACAAAGGTTGCCACATTACCTTGACTTGGTGTCAAATCATGCCAATTAAAGTGCTTTTGAACTAACAAGTACATAAGCATGACCAGAAATACGAAAAACTAGGGACCTAGTCCTCCTAACACTATTTTCTTAGTTTTCTTCTATTTTCACGTGGTTTGAGCCCATTCGATTTCAATTTTCCCGACTCTTTCGCCGAAAATCATGCTTCAATGTTTCTTTTTGACTTTGTTGACTTTGGTCTTCTTTTATTTCTTTCTTTGAATTTTCATTTTTTTAGAATCATCCGGCCTCTAGTTGTGATCTCATCATATTTGAGAATAATAAACTTGATTTCCCTTCAATGTTGCTTTTGTTTTTTTTGAAGACTTAGGCATGTCATGCTTGTCAAGCCTTTAAATCTTTGACTTGTGAGACTCTTTGATTCTCTAACTTTTGATGCCTTGAGACCTCAGAGTTAATTCATCATTCTTTTTTATGGTTGGTTTGAGCCTCGACTCGCACATCATCGAGCTGCAACCTTTTGTGTGGTAGCTTTTGCTTTTTTTAGTTTTGGAATGGATCTCAAGTTGTAATCATAAACTTGATCTCCTTTAAGTTTGGTATTTGAGGACTTAGACATTTCATGCTTGTCAAATCGCAAGGATTTTTACTTGTGAAACATTTTAAGCTTTTGATTTCGTTATATCTTAGAGCTTTGGAGTTTTATTTGTCAGTTCATTTGAGTTTGCCAAGACATGAGGCATATTGTCGAGTCATTATCTTGGTTTCTTTGAGAAGTTTGAATTTTTTTTTTCTTTTTTCTTTTACTTGAAATATCATGTCCATTGACTAATGATAGAACCTTTCTTCCATGTGAGAGCCCCCTACATTAGTTTATAGACTATTGCTTGCGCCTTGTTTCTCAATCAGCATTAATTCTTTTTATCTTTTCTTGGAGAAAAGTTTTCTTTCATCATTTCTTTTACCCAAGAGGGTGTTATGTTTTACATTAGACCATATTTTGGACCAATACCTTCAAAGAAGAGTTCTCAATGACCTCCCTGTGAGCGTTAAGAAGGCAAAGTAAGAAAACTCTCAAAAGAAAGCATCTACTTTGCATTGACCTCATTAGTAGGTCATGGGAGAATTTCATATGACTTCTTTGTGAGCATCAAGAGACAGGAGTGGGAAGCTCTCAAAGAGAGTTGACCTTGCATTAGACCTCATCAGTTTGTCATGAGAAACATGAATATTTTAGAGCCCTCTCTGTGAGCATCAAGAGGAAAGAGTGGAAAAATACTCTTACATTGGTCCTCATCAATGGGTCATGAGAAATATGAACTTTTTTTTAGAGGCCTTTTGGTGAGTGTCAAGATGCAAGAGAGAATTTTTCACCTTACATTGGACCTCACCAGTGGGTCAAAGAGATGGAAATGTTTTCAAAGAGCTTCCAAGATCTCCCAGTGAGTGTCAAGAGGTAAGGATGAATAAAATCTCAAGAAGAGAGTCCACCTTGCATTGGACCTCATCAGTTTAGTCAAAAAAATATAGAGAGTTTTCAAAGAGCTTACAATACCTCTTTGTGAGCGTTAAGAGGCAAGGGTGAATAAATACTCAAGAAATAGTCCACCTTGTATTGGACCTCAACACTTTAGTTAAAGAAATATAGAGAGTTTTTAAAGAGCTTTCAAGACATCCCTGTGAGCATCAAGTGGCAAGGAAAAATAAACTCTTAAGAAGAGAGTCCATCTTGCATTAGACCTCATTAGTTTAGTCAAAGAAATATAGAGAGTTTTCAAAGAGCTTCAAAGATGATAGGGACGCAAGTGTACATGCTGATCATGTAATAAAGTGTGTGTAAAAGCAGAGTGTTGGTTCACATGGAAGAAAGTGAATACTAGTAGTAACCCTAAATCTGAAAAATAGCCTAAGTGATTGAATGTTGTGTGTGTGAACAAAAGCAAGCAAAGATAAGAAAATATGAAAAATAATAGGAAAGAAGTTAAGGAAGAAAGCGATATCCAGGGATAGCATCCCTCTAGGGTTATAAAGTACATGACAAAGGTTGTTTATGCATGCAATCCTTTTTGAACCGAGAGGTTTCTAGAATTGTACTAAACCTCGATTTCTCAAGTAAATAGTAACTGAATAAGTGCAAAGCTGATACAAATATCTACACAATTGCATTAACACTCTATGAAACCTTACTGTGAGCTAATGACAATCTCTTAAGTAGATAATTTTTTCTGTAGAGAGATTATCTCTAATCCGAATATAGAGTAGAGATGCGATTTCTCCTAAAATCCACTCCATATAATTGCAAAGAGCATGGAGATTATCACTAACCCACTAGGAAGGATTGCGGGAGAAGAAGACTCCAAAGTACCCTAACTAAAGGTATACTCACTAACCTCTCGAATTGTCGTATATTTATGCTATGTGGGAATTTCTTCTCATCAAATAGTACACCGACACATGATAGCTAGGACTTTCACCTCATTATCAACCAAGCATTCAGACACGCAATTAGATTCAAATAGAAATGATTACAATTAAAAAAAAATTAAAGCATAAAAAATCCAATAACCAATATTAAATGTATAACCCTAGAGTTCAACTATGTCCAAACAACTACAAATTAGTCCTCCATTAATGGGGGCAAGCATCCAAGATACAAATAATAGGAGGAAGCATGAAAGTCATGAAAATCCCCAAGAAAGCTTCAACACATGCCACCAAGGTAAACTTGATGGCTACGATTTTCAATCCCCTTGAATGTTGTATGAACTCCCTTTGAAATCACCTTTTAAGTGCTGGAGATTCATCTCTTATTTTTCCTAATTTCACCTCTAAGAAGCACCCAAAAGAAAAGTATGGAATGCCCTAATAATCCTTATAAGTTTTATTTATACCCGACTGTTTACGGGCTGCCGCACAGAAGATTCGGGTTGGTCGGCGGTGCACCCCTTGAGGGGGATCCCGCCTTTTAGCTTCCTTGCGCCTTCTGGGTTTTTGCGCCCGTCGGCTCGCACTCATGTCAATTATTCCCAAAGTACTGTTTATTCCACAATATCATTCATCAATTATTCCCAAAGTACTGTTTATAATATTGTTTGAGTAGGCCCGGTGGGTTCCATATAAGAGGAGGTGTATCTTTTTCTTCCAAAATTGTATAGCACTGAGGATTTATTAGTTTGGTATAATTTTTATAAATTTTCTGGGCGTATACATGATAGATTTTATTATTCCATTTAACGTGTGGTCGAGTTAATAAATCTTTAGAGGTAAGTCATCGTAACTAACGTACCTCCATACCTATATGAAAAATTTATTTTTATCATGACATGTCTATGAATTCTTCTTCTTTTATGAAAAAAATTGAATTTTCATAGCATTATGGTGATGGCCTATCGTAATCCACTACTAAATAATATTTGAAGACTAATGTAAAAATCAATTTTGGCATGAAGAATAAAGTTAATATTGTGATCAACTTGCTTTGTGGAATCGCTTTGCTATTAGTGATGTATCAATTTTATAAAAGATGATAACCCTAAACCCTAAACCCTAAACCCTAAGCGTGAACTATGGGTAAGTATCACTGGTGGCCACAAAATGTTTCGTAAGTATAACGTCATGGCTCATATCGTTAGTAATGACGGTCACGAACTTGTCTCGTCAGCACATGGCACACATTTCATATTTGCGGGGTTGTTTCGCCAAGATGCCGAGGTGGCCAATTATAGAGCCATCCACGCTCGGACGCCACCTCAAGACCTTCACGGAAAAAGCCCTCAAACATGAAATCGCTACGATGAGTGCTGACCGGACATGCTTTCACTAGTCACATCATTACAAAAAAACATGTGGCCACGATGTTATACTTTACTGAACATTCATGCCACCAGCTGATACTTTTATCCCATGAACTATGGATAATCTCTGTGTCCATATATCTGCTGGCCCCACAAACTAGAACCGTGGCCTACCAGCAACTCATTTGGGCAAGAAACTGTATAACATTATGATCATGATATGTGCATTAATTCTGGTATGTGGAAATATTTCATATGTGCATTAATTCTTGTATGTGGAAAAATTGAAATATTACTAGTAATTAATATGACCATGACATGCGTATCAACTCGTTTCTCTTGAAAAACTGAAGTTTTTACATAGTCATGACATGCACGTCAAGTTACAAAGTAGCAGTCCAAAAACAGTGAAACTTACAAAGTAGCAGTCCAAAAACAGTGAAAGCTGGCAAACATCGACTATAAAAGAACATATATAAACTTATAAATAAATCCAAAGTTAATTGTTACACAATGCAAGTATCTAATAAAAAATGAACATGACTTGTCAAATTGTTCACATTAAACACTTTTCATTAAAATTGAGAACGGCCTTCGAGTCAACTCAAGCTTGGAAACTAAACAAAATGAGTGATTGTGAATGTCAGTCGGTGCCAGAAACATCACGTTTCTACTTTTGTATATATAGCTGAATATATGTATGAAACAAAGTCATTGTAATTTATATGAACACGAAAACTATATTGAAAAGTCTATCACATGTAATACTTTTCAACTGAAAATCACTAAAAAAAATTTTCTTAAAGGATTTTATTAGACGAAATTTATTTATTTCACCTCCTTACAATTTTCTTTCTATGAGCAAATGTATACACATGTGCAATAAAATAAAATAACAATAAACTAATTAAGATAATTTTTAAAATCTTTTTTTATACATTTCAATCCACATATTTTTTTACTGTATATTGGGAAGGAGTTAAACTTCCTTTTATGAAAGTCAGGTAGAAACCGTTGGGTTATTGATGTGGCAGCCCAAAATTTTTTTCATTTATGGTTAGTAAAAAAATACTTTAATGAACCACAAGAGATTTGGAGTAAATATTTGTGTTTAAATGGAATCTAATATAAAGTTTAATGTTTGAAAGGATGGAAACTTTTGACGTAAATAAAATTTTATTTTTCTAATTAATGATTGTTATTTATTGATTTTTAAAATAATAATTAAATATATTTATTTGGCATGATTAAATGTTATAATAAAATAAAATTATGCACATAATGACAATGAATAAAATAAAAATAAAATAAAACAATCTTTTACAATTCTCAATATCTCTTCATTAATAGATATTAGAAGAAATTTGATCACGAACAATAAATTAGGAGCAAACAGTTGTATTTGGGTTAAAGTTATGAAATTTTGAAGAACCTTTGGACAAAGGGTAAATATGTTTTTTTTAAAAAAAAAATAATTATGGGAATTCTAAGTCATATTCATAAGATTTCCAAATTCCAGAGATTATTGTTAACAATTAAATTTGGTGAATTTTTACTATCTTCAAATAATAACTATTCTTTTTCTTCTTTCTATTCACAACTAATCCTACCAACTATGCATTTAGGTAAGTGTGAGGTGGGAGTTAATTGAAAACTTTTGATCAAACTAAAATTTTATTTTTTTAATTAATAAGAGAATTGTGCTGTCTTTTGACATTTGCGTACTCACTAAAAGTTTCTTTTTAAACTTTTGCACTGACCAACAAGTTTATACTTTTACCTACAATTTTGTTTTTGTAATTATTCATCAAATTAATTTTTAGAATATTAAAAATGCCGATATTCTTTTCTTCTTCTTTCCTTTCACTCAATAAAATGTCTCCAAAGAATTTTCCTTCCCTCCCTAATGGACCCCACCTCCCCACTATATTGTATATACAACCCTCCACATCTCTTCACCACCACCACCACCACCACCACCATCAACATGGGCTCCTTCTTTGATGCCACCACCGACATCACCGGCGACGAGCAAGCAGGCATGCATGCCATGCAACTCCTGACCTCCTACATAGTCCCCATGACCTTCAAAGCAGCCATTGAGCTCAACCTCTTCAACATCATCTCCACTCCCCCCACCCCTCTTTCCGCCACCTAGATCACCTCCCACCTCCCTTCCTTTACCCCTTCAACCCCACTCATGCTTGACCGCATCCTCCGCCTCCTCTCCAGCCACTCCATCCTCACTTGCTCCCTCTCCACCGACGATCCCATCTCCGGCGCCATCACCCACCGTTGCAGCCCTTCCCCAATCGTCAAATTCCTAGTCCAAAACAAAGATGGTGTTTCTTTATCCACTGTTGGTCTGTTACTTGATAAGGTCCTAGTAGAACCCTGGTACTATCTTAATGGAGGGGACTCCTTCAACATGGCTCATGGCATGACTTCGTTTGAGTACCAGATGTAACAAGCTATTCAATGAAGCCATGAAGAGCCATTCAGTGATTGTAATGAATGGGATTCTTGAAAAGTATAGAGGGTTTGATGATGTTAAGGTTCTTGTTGATGCAACTCTTGCTCAGGTTATTGCTAAACATAAACATATTAAGGGTAATAATTTTGACCTCCCTCATGTTATCTCTGAAGCTCTCACTATTCCAGGTATTCTTTCCTCTCTTTTATTATTTGCATGTTTTTCAATTTTTTTTTAACTCACTATTAGTTTTAAGTCTAGGATATTCTTTGATCATGTGTTCATCTTGTATAGTTTCAAAAACAAGGTATTTTCTGATCATCCTCTATTATATCCTAACATGTATGTTTTTATATTAAATTGTGATAAGAAAGGATAAGAGAATTATAACTTGGTTCCATAATCAGATGAGATGACTTCATTTTAAACTAGTTTGAAAAGAGATACTAAAAGTTTTGTAAATGAGTTGGTATCCCTCAAACATTTCTTTTCTTTTTACCTAAACGTAAATTTAAACTAAAAACTATAAGTTTAAGGTACCAAAACATTTACCACTTTGACTAATCGACCGTTGGCTATTATGTTATTGTTATTATTATTATAATTATTACTTTATGCATTTATAATTATTAGGGTGTATCAATGGATAGGAATAATTGGATGTTGATGTGGGAATAATGAATTGAGTTTATTCAAAAAGTTATGAATGTTTGACTAGGATAGCTGAAAATATGATGGGTAAATTAAATTTTATTAATATTTATATAAAATAATTTTTATTATTATTATTATAATTTATTACTTATAATAAGGTTTATTAAAATTATTATTTATGATTTTAAATCATAGAAAAATAATTTTTATTTTAAAATTTTTAAAATTATGATAATATATTGATTTTACTAAAGTTTTAAAAATAAATTAAAAAGAGTGAATAACTGAAAAAAAAAATTTCTCTTAGTTTACTTATTTCTTTTGAGAGTGAAGTATGAGAGCTCTCTCTCTATATATATATATATAAAAATAGATTTATCTTATGGATGTGTTTTTATTTATTTATTTATATACACAAAAATTCAAATTGAGTTTATAAGTTGTTGTTTCTATTCAAGAGCTTCGGCCCATGATATCTTATTCATGTCATGATAGAGGCCCAGTTCTCTCTCACACAATGTAATATATATTGCTTCTGCACATAATGTTTTCATATGCAAATTTCGATAAAGTGAAATGCAAAGTCATTTGGAGCTGTGAGTTTTTCGATCGATTTCCTTTTTCTTCAATACTGCAGAAAGCTTGTAGATCAACATGGTATCAGAGATTCTAACGATCAACTCGGGTATCTCTTGATCTTGGTTTCAGATCAATTTGCATTTCTTTTGTCTTCCATTTGTTCCTCTTTTCTCCACATCCATGGCAGCCCCATCTTCTCAAGATTCCTCCATCAGTAACATGGCAAACCCTTTGTATCTTCATCCTTCGGATAATCCCGGCATGATCCTTGTCTCCAAGGTTTTCGATGGCTTAGGGTTTGGATCTTGGAAGCGTGCCATGACAATAGCTCTTTCGGCGAAGAATAAAATAGGGTTCATTAATGGGGACTGCAAGAGGCCGGAGGAGAATTCTCCAAATCTGCGACATTGGCAGCAATGCAACAACATGGTGATCTCTTGGATTCTCAATGCCTTAGCCAAAGAAATATCTGAAAGTGTGTTGTATTCAACCACGACAAAGGAAATATGGGATGAATTGGAAGAACGATTCGGTCAATCTAATGGTGCCCAACTATTTCAGATACAAAAGGAGTTGAGTCAGATATCTCAAGGTTCAAACTCCATTGCCACATATTATACAAAAATCAAAAAAACTTTGGGATGAGATCCAGGCTTTACGGGCTTTTCCACCATGCACTTGTGGGGCAATGCAAGCATGTAAGAAATTTGAAGAAGATCAAAAGCTGATGCAGTTTCTTATGGGCTTAAATGAAAGCTACACTACAGTGCGAGGTAACATCCTTATGCTTAAACCCCTTCCCTCTGTCAATCAAGCTTATGCAATATTAATGCAAGAGGAGAAACAAAGAGAGATGTCCTCCAGCAGTCAATTTAACCTTGAAGCCGCATCTATGAATGTTAGCAACACATATAATGCGGGTAGAGGTTCACAGAGGAGTAGAAGCTTTGGACGAGGCAAACCACTTAATTTTTGTGATTATTGCAAGAAGGCTGGACATGCAAAGGAGAAATGTTACAAGCTACATGGATTTCCAAATAGAGATCTGAGACAGAAAAGTTTTGCTGGTCAAGTGCAAACAAATCCTGTAAATTTTGGTCCTCAACAAAGTCAGAACAGTGACAACCTTTCTGGTGTTCATGTTCCTGAGTTAACCATGGAGCAGTATACGAGGCTGATGGATATCTTAAATGTAAAAGGCAATTCTGGTGCTTCTTCTCAAATCACTGATTCAACTAATGCCGCCAATTTTGCTGGTAAAATTCTTGAACTACCTCATAATATTGTTAGCCCATGCGCATATAGTAATAGTTGCAAGCAACTTAATGATTCTCCAATGCTTTGGATAATAGATTCCGGCGCGAGTAACCACATGTGCCATAATGCCCAAATGTTCATCACACTCACCAATTTCCCTAAACCTTTTCCCATAACATTACCAAATGGCAAAACAATTTCAGTTGTACAGTTTGGTGATGTCAAAATTGCTGAAAATCTAACCTTGAAAAATGTTCTTCATGTTCCTGTATTTCATTATAGCCTATTATCCATTGGAAAATTGACCAAACAATTGCATTGTGGGGTCATATTTACGTCTGATCATTGCATATTGCAGGGCCATTTTCTGAAGAGGCCACTGGTGATTGGTAAAGCTCACAAGGGCTTATATTTGCTGCATCTTCATAGTAAGGTTGCCTTGTCCTGTTCTTCTACCTCTCATGCTTGTCCTGGTAATGCTCAACTTGGTTGTAATCCCTTTTCTTTTTCTTCTCAAAATAATGTTTTGTCAGACATTTCATGTAACATCTCTAGTAGATCAGTTTTTGGTTCTATGAAAATTTGGCACCATAGACTTGGTCATATGCCTCTGAGTAAAATGAAACAATTGAAATTCCTTCATGACAGTATCAACACTTTTAATTCTTCATTTACTTGTGATGTTTGTCCACAAGCTAGGCAGCATAGGTTGCCTTTCCCTCACAGTCAAATCAACACCAACTCAATCTTTGAACTGATTCACATCGATATATGGGGTCCCTATCATACTCTCACTCACCAAGGTTATAGGTACTTCCTAACAATTGTTGATGATTATAGTAGAGCCACCTGGACACATCTTCTTAGCACCAAAAGTAATGGTTTTTCTGTCCTGAAAACTTTCATTAATATGGTTCAAACTCAGTTCAATGTAAATGTCAAAACCATAAGAACTGACAATGCTGCTGAGCTAGGAACAAGTCATGAAACCAAACTTTTCTTGGCTGAAAAAGGAATTCTACATCAAACATCTTGTACCTACACCCCACAACAAAATGGAATTGTTGAAAGGAAACACAAACATTTATTGGAAACCGCTAGAGCTTTGCTTTTTCAATCCAATTTACCTTTAAAATTTTGGGGGGAATGTGTTCTAACTGCCACATATCTCATCAATAGATTCCCCTCTAAACTTTTGCAAGGAAAGTCTCCTTATGAACTTCTTTTTGGGACCAAGCCAACCTATTCTCATCTTAAATCCTTTGGGTGCTTATGTTATGTGTCTCCTCCTAGGAAAAATAATGATAAATTTCAACCCAGAGCCAATTCTTCAGTTTTCATAGGGTACCCCTTTGGTAAAAAGGCATATCTTGTCTTAGATATCAAAACACACCAAATTTCTATCTCTAGAGATGTAATTTTTCATGAAGACATTTTTCCTTTTCATGATGTCAATTTTACTGAACCTTCTTATCTCCCTGCAAGTGCTCATGATGTTTTTCATCCTCAATCCAATGAAGTACCTTCAATTGAACCAATTTCCTCTTCTTCTATTGAGCCAATTCCCTCTGTGAGAAGATCTAACAGGACAAGGTCAATGCCTACCTATCTTCAAGATTATGTTTGCAACAGTGTCAATACCAGTTCACCCTACTCATTTCTGAATTGTTGTCATACTTTAACAAATCATCTTTTTGTACCCAATCATATTTGCTTTAATGCCATGAATTCAAACAATCAAAGGTTGCTTGCCTCAATTACTTCTATACATGAACCTAACACTTATGAAGAGGCAGTTCTAGAACCAATTTGGCAGGATGCAATGCAACAGGAATTTGATGCTTTAATTGCTAATCACACTTGGGATTTGGTTGAATTACCTGTTGGGAAGAAACCCATTAATTGCAAATGGGTATATAAAATCAAACATCATGCTGATGGAACGATAGAGAGATGTAAAGCAAGACTTGTTGTTAAGGGGTTTACACAAAAGGAAGGAGTGGATTATAGAGAAACATTCTCTCCAGTAGTAAAGATGACTACTGTGAGAAGCTTGATTGCTGTAGCAGTTAAAAAAAATTGGAAAATGTTCCAATTAGATGTTAACAATGCTTTCTTACATGGGGAATTGGATGAGGAGATATATATGACTATTCCCCAAGGTCTTGATGTACATAATCCAAACATAGTTTGCCAACTAAGAAAATCCTTGTATGGTTTAAAACAAGCTTCAAGACAATGGTATTTTAAACTTTCAGATGCTTTAAGGACTAGAGGATATCAAAACTCAAAGAATGATTACTCATTGTTCTACAAAAAATCAGGGAATTCTGCAGTGTTCTTAGCCGTGTATGTTGATGACATTCTAATCACTGGTAATGATGAGCAAGAAATAGATGCCTTGAAGTCCTTTCTTGACACACAGTTTAAGATAAAGGATTTGGGACATTTACATTATTTCCTTGGAATTGAGGTACTCCAAGAAGCTACTGGTTTGATCTTAACTCAACGCAAGTTCACTCTGGACCTTCTTTCTGAATTTAAATGTGAATCTCATGCTATTTTCTACAGCCCATTGCCTGCAGGTTTAAAACTAAGACCTGATGAAGGCACTCTACTTGAGGATCCTGTCTTATATAGACGTTTGATTGGCAAACTTAATTATTTGACTTATACCAGGCCAGACATCACATTTGCAGTGCAGTTTCTAAGTCAATTCATGTCCAAGCCTCGGAAACCTCACATGGAAGCAGCTTTGCATACACTTGGATATCTCAAGCATAACCCAAATCAAGGTATATTGATGAGTGCAGATTCATCCTTTGAACTAATAGCCTATTGTGATTCAGATTGGGCTGCCTGTCCCAACTCCAGAAAGTCAGTTAGTGGATTCTTTATTTTGCTTGGCAAGACTCCTCTATCTTGGAAATCAAAGAAGCAACAAACAATTGCTTTATCTTCTGCAGAGGCCGAATATAGATCAATGAGAAGGGTTTGTGCAGAGCTTGCGTGGTTAACCAGATTATTAGATGAGCTTACTGTCTCTTCGATTCTTCCTGTGCCGTTGAAATGTGACAACCAAGCCGCCATACATATAGCTAAAAATCCGGTTTTCCATGAAAGAACCAAACATATAGAACTTGATTGTCACTTTGTTAGAGAACAATTGCAAACAGGACTGGTTAATCTTCAACATGTGCCCACTCAAAATCAATTGGCTGACATCTTCACAAAGAGTCTCACAGGTCCTCAACATCAGCATGTTTTATCCAAGTTGGGTGTATCTGTATCATCTTCTCACCCTCCAACTTGAGGGGGGGTGTTGAGTTTATAAGTTGTTGTTTCTATTCAAGAGCTTCGGCCCATGATATCTTATTCATGTCATGATAGAGGCCCAGTTCTCTCTCACACAATGTAATATATATTGCTTCTGCACATAATGTTTTATGTACAGAATTTCAGTAAAGTGAAATGCAAAGCTGCTGGAGCTGTGAGTTTTTTTTTCAGATCTGATTTCCTTTTCTTCAATACTGCAGAAAGCTTGTAGATCAACAAAACTACTCGCTCAAGAGAATTCTTAACCATTCCTTCTCTATCTCTAAATGAAATATTTTTTAATCTCCATCCATTTTCATTCCTCATAGTAAATAGACCCATTATGTTTATTACATTATTAATGATTTAAATTTGTGTTATATAGTCACAAAAAGCAAATACTAGCTTTTCTTCTCACATTTTCAACTCATAAATGAAAGAACAACCTATAACCAAAAAAAAAAGCATGGTAGACTGGTAGTAATATGAATAAATTTAGTAAATGTTGATGTGTTTGTTTGGTTGTATGTGTTTGATGAAGGTGTGGAGCATGTTGGTGGGGACATGTTTGAGAGTGTCCCAAGTGGTGATGCCATCTTCATGAAGGTTTAATCTTTTTCTTCATTTCTTCATAAATTTATTTGAGATAATATTATTTTAATTCAGTAGAAAATTGTTATGCATTATTATAATATTTAGTGAGTTTGGTCAAAGGCATATTAAAGAAGAAAAGAAATATGAATTTTGCTTATATTTTTATATTATATTCAACTAAATGAGATTTTAAGCCTTCCTCGATATTTTTATTTAAATATGATATTTATTTAATTAGTTGAAGTTGTGACAGCATTGGTTATTTATTTCTTTATTATATGAATTTTTATTAGATGTCAGGAGAATTGTTTGATCATGAACCATATATTTTTTTGAGTTTACTGAAGTGTTGTTGTAGACTTAGGGACTGTTTCGATAGGTCAGAATTATGATATAATCTGTATAATATATCATAATTTATTTATTTTTTTTTTGAGAATTATGCCATATTTATTGTTTGGGTGCTTATTTTATAATATAAAATTATGGCATAATATAAAATTATGGCATAAAAGAATGGAATATTTTTCGTAATTTTTTTATTTTGTTAATCAAACACTAATTCTGTAGGAATAAAATATGCTATAATTTCGATAATAATCACTTACACTTCTTACATAATAAAATTATGCCATATTTTTTTTATTTTACATCCAAACAAGCTCTTAGAAATTGGATGAAGACGGGTTAAATTATTTATGTAAATTAGGACTTTTACTTTGTTTTGATCCTTACTAATAATATATATATATATATATTCTCTGTCTTTGTTTATTTATTTATTTCTTTTTTTTCTATATGAATACTCTAATTTATCTTATTTTAAAAATATGTTTTAATGCATAAACAATAGAAAAAGGGTGTCATAATAGGGAAGAAAAGAGAAAATAACTAAATAGAAGAGGCAAAGTTAATTCAATTTTCTATTTTTAAATTAAGTATCTGCAATATCTTTGTTTACATAAATATACGCATCTGTAATTTGGTATATGCATATACACAGTTATTCACATTTACAAAATAAATATGTAGAGTAATAAATAAAAAAATAAAAAGCATGCAAGATTATTTATTGATTAATTTGTAAAATAATAATATTGATTAATTTTTTTGTTTTATAAGTTCCGAGATCTATTAGAATTTTGAATCTAATGTTTGATCATGTATTTATTTAAACCTTCTTAAGTAAGCTCTTTTTTTAAAAAAAAAGCTTTTATATATTTAATATTTTATCATAATATATATATATATATATATATATTGCGTTTGCAACATTAACTAAGAAACCATATATATATCCTTTATTATTAATATAAATAAACATTAATTATGTGTTGAACTTTATAGTGGATTCTACATGACTGGTGTGATGAGAAGGGACTGAAAATCTTGAAAAATTGCTGGAAAGGTCTGCCTGCAAATGAAACAATGATATTGGTAGAGCACATGCTTCCAATGGCCCCAAAAAGCACACATGCATCACAAAGTATACTTTATTTGACACATGAAATATCTAGACCCCATCGCTCATATATCTCAGCTAACATCCATTCCCCACAAGTCAACATCGTGAACATTAAGCACTGCCTCCCAGGGTTAGATCTGCGAATACCACAAAAAGTCTCCATAATAAATCTGCATTTTTCTAAATTGTGTTATTCTCCTCCCTCGCGAGAATGATCATAGATGATAGCATTCAAGAAAGTCTCATCTTATCAGAAAATCGGCAGAACTCAAATTGAAAAACCAAATGACGAGAAGAAGAAGAATATGTGATTAAGCCTTGTAAACTTTGTTTCACAAAAAAGCAAGCAGAAAAGAAAAAGAAAAAAATGCAAAATTAGTCAAAAAGCTCGGACGTGATGTAATTAGGCGGTTTTATTCCCACCATTTTCAAAGGGCAAAAATGAAATTTCATACATGGACCCATTTGAAGTGAATGGTAGGGGGTAAAAAGGGAACTTAAACAATAATCTGAAGGGTTGTCCGGGGTTTGACAAAGTTGGAGGGCATGTTTAGGAATATTTAAAATTCCAAAGGGGTAATGATAATTTTCCTTATTATTATTATTATTATTATTATTATTATTATTATTATTATTATTATTATTATTATTATTATTATTATTATCAGGATAGGTTTAAAGGAAGTTTTAAAATTTGAAGCAGATAAAGACTTACCTCCATCCTTAGGATTCTAACTCTAAAGATAGAAGTGGGAATCAACTGATGTAGAATGAGTCAAACTTCCATTAAACCACGTAATACCTACTATCTCATATAACACTCAGGATCTCAAACATGTAAAGCATTTACTTGTTATGTAACTGTTAACCCTACTACTACAAATAGCATATCTCATTTAAACAAAGAGGAGGTTTTCGTTGTAGTCATCGAAGGGAAAGACTAGCATTTATTCTTCACTAACTCCACATTGTTATAAGTCTCGACATTTTAAGGAAAAAGTAACTCAAACATCTTTCGATCAACCTCCGGGTTCGAAGGTCTACAAGCTTAAGGTCAATTACATATAAATTCATTGTTGTATCTAGGCAACAACAAAAACAAATTAAAATTCAGTGATCAAAATAATATTTTGACCAAAATTCAATGATTTACCCAAAAAAATTAACCTAAAATGCAAATAAGACAATATCCACAAGGAGAATCAATAAAAAAAAAGTTTAAAAAGAAAAAGAAAAAGAAAAAGAAACAAAAAAAAAAAGTAAAACAAATTAACTACACAATAATAGCTATTACATCCTCTTGTACAATTCATTAAAAAAAATCAAAATAAAAATTAATGAGGTTAGTATTGTAATCATAATTTTTAAATAGGTAGAATAACCTAAACGATCTCTCTACATAGGTCACTCTGCCCTTTGAGTCCCTCTATTCGAACGCCTCCTGGTTAGTCTTTTATTCTCGAAACGAACTCACGCGACGATTTCGTGAAAGAGATGACTAAGCCAAGCAGAGCAACCCAAGAGAGAATAAATCCAGATATACCTTTTAAATATGCATTCAATTTATAGAGTTTCACTATCTCTCATATTTTGTATTTTATATTTTGATGTCATTAATTTTTTTAATTTACTTATATATAAACCAAAACAAAAACTTACGTTCAATTATTATTTTCACATTTTTTATAAAGAATTATTATTTGCAAATTGGTCTAAAAAACATCATGCTTAAATAACTTCTTGTTTGTTGATTTACATTTTCTATAAAACAAATATTTTTCAATCTAATAAATAACTTGCTCTTCAATTTTTTTTTTTTCCCTATTTGTTTTGATATGGAGAATGATAAGCAGTTTACAGTAATTTTGTATTGGGGATTTAACCCAACCGCGCCTTTCATTTCCTACCCTCATTTAGAAACCCTAGCCGCCCTCTCCATGCCTTCGTTGCTTCGTTTCCTCCTCTCTACAGCCAAAACTCTTTCCTCCTCCTCCTCTGCTCTTCCTGTTGCCATGCCCACCCACATTGACCACTGCCTCTCCCTCCTTGCCTCCCTCCTCCGCCGTGGCTTGCCCTCTGAAGCCCTCTCCGTCCGCTATTCCTCCTCATCACGCCTAGGCCTCCCCGTGGACCCTGCCCGCCTCCACCGCCGTGGCTCTCCCTCTGAAGCCCTCTCCGTCCGCTATTCCTCCTCATCACACCTAGGCCTCCCCGTGGACCCTGCCCGCCTCCACCGCCGTGGCTCTCCCTCTGAAGCCCTCTCTGTCCGCTATGCCAGGCATGCCTGTGGACACTGCCCGCCTCCTCCGCTCCCTCCTTTCGTCACGCCAATTCACGAAGGCGTCCCAGGTCTTCCTCTCCTTCACATCTCCGTCCATCTCAGACCCATCTCTTCTTGACTCAATGCTCCTTTGTTACTGCAAGCTCCGAGACCTTCCCCGGGCCCAATCTCTTTTTGGTTCCATCATACAGCTTGGAACTTTGCCCAGTTTAGCCTCGTACAGCGCGTTGCTTCGGCTATTGTGTGTCAAAGAACAGGTGTCGCACGCTCTCTCACTCTTTTTCCGCATGGCCAAAGCTGGTGTTCTCCCGCCTGCGTCCTCTTATCACGCTTTGATTTCTCGGTTGTGCTACAAGGGTTACCTGAATGAAGCACGCGTCCTGTTTGATGTAATGCTTGGTGATGGCATTGGGCCCTCACTTCCTTTGTTGGGGTCCTTGACCTATGGCTTTTGCAAATGGCATAGAATGTTGGACGCTGAGCGAGTTTGTAGGCTAATGAAGTTACATGGGTTCGTTTTGGATCGTAGGCTGTGCATGATGATGATTCATGGGTATGTCAAGGAAGGAAGGGTAAATATGGCTCTTGATCTTTTTAAGGAGATGAAAGAGAGGATTGACTGTCCACCAGATGTGTACTCGTATAATATAATGATCTTCAGGCTCTTGAAGCTTAATTTTGTTGATGGGGGTTGGGAGTTGTTCCATGAAATGGTGGGATGTGGCCTCAAGCCAAATGTGGTTACTTTCAATACGATGATAAATTGGTACTGTAACAACTCTGATGTGGATTCTGCTTTAAGGCTTCTTGACACAATGAAGCATTATGATGTGACCCCAAATCTGCATTCCTATACTTCAGTGATGACCGCACTTTGCAAGGCAAAGAGATTGGTGGAGGTGGAAAAGTGGTTTGAGAAGATGCTTGATTGTGGGCTCATCCCTGATGACCATATGTTTCAGTTGCTGATTAAGTATCTTCCATTTGATCATGTGCCTTGGATGATGGGCAAGGTTTTGGATTGTCTGTCCAGGAATGGTTGCAATATCAACGTTTTGAGCTTTGTCAGATTGTTTACTTCTGATTCAGATGAGGAATTGCAGCGGGAAGTCAAGCTTCTTTTTGATGAGATGGCAGGAAACAATATAATCCCATTGAATGTGGTTCTCCATATTTTGTTAGGATCTGTGTGCTCACGGGGTAAGTTTAATATTGCTCATCTCTTATTGGAGAATATGGTTGATCATGGATCTGTGCCTTCAATTTCTCATTATAATTTCTTAATAAGATGTTTGTGCAAGGAGGGTAGAATAGAGGATGCTTCTTTCTCATTATACTCTCTTTTATGTCTTAATCTGACTACACATTCAATTGTTATAAATTTTCACTGCAAGCGAAGAGACATAGATTTAGCATTGAGAGCTTTTGATAAGATGATACGGCAGGGTTTTAGGCCTCCTGTTGATGTTTATGATTCAATCATAAGATCTTTGTGCAAAGTAGGTAGGATGTTGGAAGCTGAGCTCACCGTTGACAAGATGCTACAGGTAGGCGTCATGCCAGGTGAAAGGATCTACAATGCACTCATCAACGGTTATTCAAAGATGGGAAAGATTGTTGACGCTCAATACCTGTTTGATGTGATGGTCTATCGTGATATTCGACCGAGTTGCCATGCTTACTGTGCTCTTATTAATGGACTGGTAAAGGCTAACATGTTTAGAATGGCCGTCAAATATCTGCGTATGATGCTGGAGGATGGTTTTGTGCCAGGCACAGTCCTTTACACAATGCTCATACACCAGTTCCTTAAGAAAGGGGATGTTCGCTTTGGACTAGATATATTTGCATTGATGGTGAGGAACCAGGTTGAACCTGATCTTGCTACATTTGTAGTTGTGATCAGTGGTATATGCAGAAATGTCTCGCGGCATGAAAAAATGGAACTTTCTTTAGTTGGAAAATTTGGAGAAGCAGGGTGCTTACTTTTTAAGTTGTTATCACGAAATACTATTGTGCCAGGAAAGCTAACTCAAAATATTCGATGTGGAACTGCTAAAGAAAAAATTGAGCTAGCTTGGGAGTATATACTACATCTGCCGGATATTGGCTTGGTTCCGAATTTGCATATTTACAATGGGATGATTAATGGGTTTTGCCGAGGTAATATGAGAAACAATGTTAATGCCCTCATAGATCCTATGGACAAAGCCGGTGTTGTCGTTAACCAAGTAACATGTAACATCTTAATGGGTGCCCATATCAATTCTGGTGAGATTGATTGTGCGACAGAATTATTTAACCAGATGAACAGGAATGGTTGCATGGCTGATAATGTTACTCTTGATACACTTATAAAAGGTTATTCTATTGCTGACCGAGGGATGGAGGCATTATCTCTTTTTCACATGATGCGAAAGAGAGGGTTTTTCCCTAGCAAATTTTCATGTCGTAGATTACTTGACTGCCTCTGTCAAAGTCATGCCGGCGATCTTGCATTTATGTTATTTGAGGAAATGGTCTCACTTGGCTATATGGAAGAGGAAAGTTTGCAGGCAGCTCACAAAATCTTCGACATGATGCTTAAGAGAGGAAAAATGTTGACTTACCAGTCAACCTGGTCAAAAGGGAGTTTAATTCAGAGGAGCATGGTGGGCACGAGACTAAAAGTGGAGAATTAAAGGCAAGGGACACATGTCGAAGAGGGAAGCGCGAGAAAGGTTAAACTGCAGGCTCCGCGGGTACATTCTGCCTATCCAGAAACAGAAGATAAAAGGTGGAGAAGGGGAAAGAGAGGGCAGCTTGGACTTGGAGACTTGAGGCCCTGGTTTCTCTCACAGTGTTGAGAGCAGGGAGGAGCTGAGTAATTTCTGGAAATTTCTTAGCTATTTTCTGATCAGTATTTTGGTATTTTCCTATGTATCTCTTGGATTTTAAGGTGTAACAATTGGTGCTTTCGTTGTCCATCTCAACCATGGCTGATAACACCCGCATGAAGGAGCTATAGGCTAAAGTAGAAACTTTGTTTACATTAATGGATAATACGGAACAGAGATTTAAAACAATTGAAAAATCTCTCACTACCTTACCATTAATCCAACAGTCCTTAGCTGGGTTATCTCAAATGATGGAAACGATTCAGCTGGTGAAACACACGGGAGAAACTTCAAATTCTACTCCATTGTTGGAGGAAATTTCAGCTGAAACAGTTCACACTACTGGGGAAAATTATTCCATCAGAAATATCAAGCTTGATTTTCCACGATTTGCCGGTGAGGATGTATTACAATGGATCTTCCACGCCGAGCAGTTTTTTGATTATTATGGGGTTCCTGATAATCATCGTTTGAAGATTGCTTCAGTTCATTTGGATGGACAGGTCGTTCCATGGTTCCAAAGACTTCGAAAGGCCGGCAGACTAACTACATGGCAAGCTCTTACCAGATCCTTGGAATGTGCTTATGGGCCTTCAGTTTTTGATTGCCCAAGTTATTCCCTATTTCGTTTGATTCAAGAAAGCACTGTAGCGGACTATTATGCTCATTTTATTGCCCTCTCGAATAGAGTTGACGGGGTACCTGAACAAGTTTTATTAGATTGCTTTGTTAGTGGCTTAACCAAGGAATTACAAGCTGAATTGATTCCTTGGCATCCAGAAGATCTTGACAAGGCTGTTACCTTGGCAAAATTATTTGAAGAAAAACTTCAGTTGGGAAGGAAACCGATGGGGAACAAAAATATATATCTGCCTGATACTAAGTTTAAAGCTCTTCCAGGAATTCCTCTTGCCACTAATTCTACTTCCATTGTACCATTTGGACATGGTCAGCTCACCACTCAATCTCTTAACTCAGGAAATGTGAATGCCAAGCCCCCAACAGCTTTTCGAAAGATGGGGTTACAAGAAATGCAACTTCGGAAAGTGAAAGGGCTGTGCTTTAATTGTGATGCAAAATACTCTCCCACCCATAATTGTCCTAACAAACGTCTCTTGTTATTACAGTGGGATGATGATGATACAGGGATTTCTGACAGTGAAATATTCATTGATCCTCATCCACAGGAGGAGGTACACGACCCTGGTAAAGATCCTAGTACTAAGATGTCTCTTAATGCTATGTCTAGTGTCACTGTGTCGGGTACCATGCGTTTCACAGGCCAATTGGGGGGACAACAGATTAAAATTCTGTTAGATGGTGGTAGCGATGATACATTCATTCAACCTAGAGTGGTTAAATTTCTGCATTTGGATGTTCTATCTTCGACTCCATTAAGAGTATTGGTTGGTAATGGACAAAGTTTGCAAGTGGAAGGGAAAATTCCTGAATTATCTGTACAAGTGCAAGGCTATACCCTTTCTGTACCTGCTTATGTGCTGCCTATTGAAGGGGCTGATTTAATTTTAGTAGCATCTTGGTTGGCTAAATTAGGGCCACATGTCATTGATTATGACAAGAAAATTATCAAATTTTACCACAACAACCAGTATATGGTTTTGAAAGGCGAACAAATGGAAAGACCGGCTTCTACTACTGTACCTCAGTTAACACGTCTGTGTTCTACTCATGCTGTACGGGAATGTTACTCCCTTCAATTTTATCAGGATGATCTTGACAATCAATCAGGGAATAGCAACAAACCGGAATTGGTGACAGAAATTTCAGCTTCACTGCCGTCTTCAACTCCACAGGAATTAATTGAATTGCTATTGAGATATCAGCATGTCTTCTCAACACCTGTTGGACTGCCTCCATCTCGAAGCTGTGATCACAAAATTCCACTTATTCCTGATAATTCCCCAGTTAAAGTGAGGCCATACAGATATCCTCACAGCCAAAAAGCTGAAATAGAAAAGATGGTAGAACAAATGCTTACTGAAGGATTAATTGAACATACAACAAGTCTGTTCTCTTCTCCGGTGATTTTAGTTAAAAAGAAGGATGGAACATGGAGATTCTGTACCGATTATAGGGCCTTGAATGCAATTACAGTAAAAGATGCCTATCCTATTCCCACTGTGGATGAACTCTTAGATGAACTTCACGGAGCAAAATTTTTCTCTAAATTGGATCTTCGTTCAGGTTATCATCAGATTCTTTTGCATCCACAAGATAGGTATAAAACTGCTTTTCGTACTCATCAAGGACATTATCAATGGCTAGTGATGCCATTTGGCCTTTCTAATGCACCTGCCACTTTTCAGTCCCTCATGCACCAAATCTTCCATATTGCTTTGAGAAAATTTGTCTTGGTATTTTTCGATGATATACTTATCTACAGCAAGTCTTGGTCACTTCATCTGCACCATTTGGAGACCGTTCTCTTGACCTTGGAAGCACACCAACTATATGCTAAGCTGTCTAAGTGTAGTTTTGGACAGCAGCAAATCGATTATTTGGGGCACCTGGTGTCTAGTAAAGGTGTAGAAATGGACCCTTCTAAGGTTTCAGCAGTCCTCCAATGGCCAATTCCTACAACACTGAAACAGCTTAGGGGCTTCTTAGGCTTAAGTGGCTACTACAGGAGGTTCATTAAACAATATGCTACATTGTCTAGGCCCTTAACTGATTTACTTAAGAAGGATTCCTTCCTTTGGTCTGCAGACACGCAGCAAGCATTTGACAATTTGAAAACTGCAATGACGTCAGCCCCAGTGTTGGCATTACCGGATTTTTCATTGCCATTTATTCTAGAAACTGATGCGTCAGGAGTGGCTATCGGTGCTGTGTTAAGTCAGAATAATCATCCCATTGCATACTTTTCAAAGAAAATGTCTTCTCGAATGCAAAACCAATCTGTATATGTTCGCGAGCTTTTTGCAGTAACAGAATCGGTCATTAAATTCCGGCATTATTTGTTGGGTCATCAATTTCTTATACGAACTGACCAACAAGCATTGCGACACCTTTGTCAACAAACCATCCAGACTCCTGAGCAACAGCGCTGGCTTCCAAAACTATTAGGATTCGATTTTGTCATCGAGTATAAAACAGGCAGGGACAATGTTGCTGCTGACGCCTTGTCGCGGTGTTTTGCTCTTACATCGTCTCAACCACAAGAATCCTTCTTCTCTGAATTGAAATTGTTGCAAACACATGACAACTTCTATGGCCCTATTATACAATCAATACATGACAAGCACAATGGGGATTCTGCATATTCTCTGAGACATGGATTATTATATTGGAAAGGTCGATTGGTCGTACCAGATGACGACAGTCTCAAGCACAGGTTATTGCATGATTTCCATAGCTCATTATTGGGAGGGCATTCTGGTTCTCTTCGCACTTTTATGCGAATTGCTGCTCAGTTCTTCTGGAAGGGCATGCGTCAAGATATCCATCAGTTTGTTCAGCGATGTATGGTGTGTCAACAAGCTAAAACCCTGTCCACAGCTCCTAGTGGATTGTTACAGCCGCTCCCAATCCCTAAGCAAATCTGGGAGGACATTGCCATGGACTTTGTCTGTGGGTTACCAAGTTCTAAGGGTTATTCTGTTATTCTTGTTGTCGTTGACAGGCTTTCAAAATACGGCCATTTCATGCACTTGAAGAGTGATTTTTCTAGTGTAACAGTGGCTGAGGTTTTCATTCATTCAGTATTCAAACTACATGGCATTCCTAGATCGATCGTTTGTGATCGCGACAAGACTTTTACTAGTCGATTTTGGCAGCACCTTTTCTCTAAAATGGGAACCTCTATTCAAATGTCCACGGCGTATCATCCACAGTCTGATGGACAAACAGAAGCTCTAAATAAGTGCTTGGAAATGTACCTTCGATGCTTTGTTACTGATTATCATGGCAATTGGGTAGATTTATTACCATGGGCTGAGTATTGGTACAACACGTCATATCAATCTAGTGCAGCAATGACTCCTTTCCGTATTGTTTATGGTAGAGACCCACCGGGGTTAGTAGCATATATGGCAACGGATACGGATCCTCCTTTGGTGGTTGATTGGCTAACAAACAGAGACAAAATCTTAACTAAATTGAAGAGTAATCTCCTTTGCGCTCAGTCAAGTATGAAAAGATATGCTGATGCCAAGCGTTCAGAGCTAGTTTTTACTGAAGGCGACTGGGTTTTTGTGAAATTACAACCATATCGACAGAATTCTGTATTGCTTCGCCGGAATCAAAAACTTGGTATGAGATACTTTGGACCTTTCCAGGTGTTGCAACGGGTGGGGACTGTGGCTTACAGATTGAATCTCCCTGAGGGTGCTAAAATACATCCGGTGTTCCACGTTTCTCTTTTGAAGCAATGTCAAGGTGATCCTACTACGACAACACTACCGTTACCGCTCATATCTTCTTCTAAAGGTCTGCTTATCTTTCCGGCAATGATTTTACAATACCGTCAAGTTCTCCGCAGAGCAAGACGAGTGGCTCGTGTACTGATCCAATGGCACGGGTTAGCACCTGATGATACCTCTTGGGAGGATGTAGATCAATTAAGCCATGAATATCCAGAGCTTGACCTTGAGGACAAGGTCACTGCTTATGAGAGGGGCATTGTTGACTTACCGGTCAACCTGGTCAAAAGGGAGTTTAATTCAGAGGAGCATGGTGGGCACGAGACTAAAAGTGGAGAATTAAAGGCAAGGGACACATGTCGAAGAGGGAAGCGCGAGAAGAGGTTAAACTGCAGGCTCCGCGGGTACATTCTACCTGTCCATAAACAGAAGATAAAAGGTGGAGAAGGGGAAAAGAGAGGGCAGCTTGGACTTGGAGACTTGAGGCCCTGGTTTCTCTCACAGTGTTGAGAGCAGGGAGGAGCTGAGTAATTTCTGGAAATTTCTTAGCTATTTTCTGATCAGTATTTTGGTATTTTTCTATGTATCTCTTGGATTTTAAGGTGTAACAAAAAACTCCAGTTCCTGAGACAAAGAAACAGCTGCTCATTATTTGTTATAAGCATGGAGAATATGATCTGGCTTTAAGATTGACAAAAATATACCAGTTTACGAGTGAGTAATGCTTTCATTAACTCAAATTCGGAAGTTGGTGGATGATGCATGCCATTCTCTCAGATAAATTCTCCTCTCTGGGCAGGTAAATATTTCTTTTTTTCTGCAATTTGCATGCCTGCCTGGAACTGGTATGCATAAAAATAGAAATATCCTTTTGATGAGTTTACTATTGATAATTAAGCATATATCTTTTTCTTGAAGGGTTCTGCCTGAAGGTTGAGCACCCAGATGCCTTGTTTTTGTGCCATCGGTTACAAAGTCAGGGATATGACCACTGTTACTTCAAAAAATCTTGGTGGGCACTAGCATAGTCTTCAATTCTCAATGCAGGCTGCTCAAACAGCATTATTTCAAGCCAGCTTGTAATAAAGGATTCTGAAATGACAGAATATTTGATTTGTCTATGAATGACAGATGATAATTTTACATGATTCCTTATTTTTAGCGAATGAGTATTCTATTGTGACGTTCATGCTGTCTTCGCGCTTATTGTCTCTAATGTATGTACTTTCCTGGTTCTTGAAAGACAACATTGGCTGCATGCTAACCTTTGATGGGTGTTTGTTCCCATTTTTGTGAAGATGCATATGAAATTTATTACTCTTGAAAATATATAAAGCTCCTCAGTAATAGCATCACTGTTGCACACATTGATTAATTTCCCATCACAGAGGTTGCAGGTTACAAAGAATTTTGACAGAGCCTTTGTCAAATCTTGATCATACACGATTTTCTTGTTTCTTGTTTACAGCCAATAGTGAATTAGAGCAACCTGACCAATAGTGTTGATCCACCGGCCGGGTTGGCCTGACTGACCCAGCGGGTCATAGATCATCTTGGGGGTGCCAAAATGAGCGGGCTGTGCTGGGCCAAAACCCGCTGGTTCACAGGTCAACCCACCGGGTTATTTATTTATTTATTTAAACATAATTATAAAATATAATTTAAAATAAAAAATATGTGAAAAATCACAAAAAATATTTGGATTAGTTGACATTGCCTTTATAGGCAATTTATATGGTTATTTTTTTTATTCTAGCATATGTGGGGTGCAAGTAATATAAAATATGTCTATTGTTTGTATCTTTTAATAAAGGATCAATGTCAATTGAAAATGTGTTGGTGGATTAGTTAGAGTGATGTTTTAAGTGTGTTTGTGTCATGAAGTCATGATTTCAAACCTTGTCAACTGCTATATATATATATTTGCCATAAATCAAATTTAATTTTTAAGAATTTAAAAATACTTAAAATAATTTCAAATAAATTGAAATAACTGAAAACTTTTGTACTTATTAATTTATTTTATTAAATATTTATTATATAATGTTTTAATAATGTTTTTCAAACTGGATATTAGTTGATGGGGATTAAATTTAAATATATTAGAGAACCATTAATTTTATTAAGTGAAAATTTTATTTTATATTATAAAATAGTTAAATATAGAAATGATAAATCTAACAAATTTTAAAATAATGGTATGCCAATTGTTAATATAATCTTATAATTGATATTTTATCCTAATTAAAATTTTTTTCATTAAAATATAATTATAATAAATAGGCGAATGAAAATAATACTAAGAAAAGAGATAATTTGAAAGTATACCAAAAATGGTAAATTCTCAAATATCAACAAGAAATAAAAGGCTTAACAAAATAAAGACTATTGCTGCAAACTAATTACAAATAAGAGATTTCTAGCCTAAGATGTAATCAAATCAAATTTTTCTTAAAATGGAAAAATTGCTGTTTTCGAGGCCAAGATGATGGAAGATGATGGAATTCGGCCGAAAACTGGCATGACTCACAAGAAAAGCTAGTGACTTGTGCTCAATGACCTGTTTTCTTTCAAGTAAGACCCTTAAATATCAAAACTACACCGCTTGAAAAATTACCAGAATACCCTTTTTAGGCCATGTCCCATTTGCCCAAAAAGACACAGGCTTGCTATTCAATACACCCAATATCACTAATTAAGAAAATTTTCTAAAAAATTTTTTTTACAGTGTATATATAAACTTCAATTCACACATTTTTTTATTAGATATTGGGAAGAAATTAAACCCTCTTATATGAAAGTCAGGTATTTTAACCGCTAAGTTATTAATGTGGCAACCCAAAATTTTTTTCATTTATGGTTATTAAAAAAAATACTTTAATGACCGACAATAGATTTAGAATAAATATTTGTGTTTGAATGGAATTTAAGATAAAGATTAATGTTTGAAAGGATGAAAACTTTTTACGTAAATAAAATTTTATTTTTCTAATTAATGATTATTATTTATAGTTTTTTTTAATAATGATTAAATATATTTATTTGACATGATTAAATATTATAATAAAATAAAATTATGCACAATGAATAAAATAAAAATAAAATAAAACAATCTTCTACAATTCCCAAAATCTCTTCATTAATAGATATTAGAGGAAATTTGATCACGAACAATAAATTGGGAGCAAACAGTTGTATTTGGGTTAAGGTTAGGAAATTTTGAAGAAACTTTGGGCAAAGGGTAAATATGTTTTTTTTTAAATAATTATAGAAATTTTAAGTCATATTCATAAGACTTCCAAATTCCAGAGAATTCTTTTATCTATTCACAACTAATCCTACCAACTATGAATTTAGGAAGGTGTGAGGTGGGAGTTAATTGAAAACTTTTGAGCAAACTAAAATTTTATTTTTTAATTAATAAGAGAATTGTATTGTTGTTTTTGGACATTTGCGTGTACGCACTAAAAGGTTCTTTTTAAAACTTTTGCACTGGCCAACAAATTTATTCTTTTACCTACAATTTTATTTTTGTAATTATTGCAAAAATCAAATTAATTTTTTAATGTTCAAAATGCCAATATTTTATTTTCTTCTTTTCTTTTACTAATAACATTTCATTAAGTTGTGTTTTACTCGGTCATCCTCTTACCCAACGGCACACCACATGTTTTCTACGAAAACACCAATGATGTATACAGCAGAAGACTCATAATCCAAAAAAAGCTATCTAATAGGGTGGGGTTCCTCATCTCTACACATATACACATTGATTTATCTTTAATTCAACAATATTAGAATAAATCGGGCTTATAATGTTTTTTTTTCTTTTTTTTATTTTATATTTATGGTAGAAATCTATTCACAATGCTAATTCTTTTTTTCATAAGATAAGATGACAAGGACCAAAAAAATATAGCGAGAAGTCAATGCTCAGTTTTTTAAGAGACCAATAACATTCTAGTCAGTGACCAAGGTAAGAGATGACTAACCACCTAGTTGGCGCAGCTAATTAAGTAAGCATTGAGGCAATATATAAATGGGTAAGAAATGAATAACATGCAAGGTGCTATAACTGATTAAGTAACTATCTAATATGGGTAACTGAATAAATGCACAATTATATAATTTACTTATTTAAATAAACATATCAAATAATTATATTTTATCAATAACCTTGTAGTTTCTTAACACCAAGTACTTTGCATCTAATGCCTCTTATCCACATCTCATAACAAAAAATTATTATCATTATATATATATTGAGTAAAATAAATCTAATGTTAATATAAATAAAATATTTAATTTTAATTAATAATAATTAAATAAAAATTTGACAAAAAACAAAACAAAAAATTTTCCATTCAACATTCCAAGTTTGAAACTCAATGTGACCTTCAAATAATATATAATAAATAATGTAATAATGTCTTCAAAAAATTTTCCCTCCCTAATGGACCCTACCTCCCCACTATATATAACCTCCACATCTCTTCACTTCCACCACCATCACCACCACCATCATCATGGGCTCCATCATTGATGCCACCACCGATGAGCAAGCAGGCATCCATGCCATGCAACTCATGACTTCCTACGCCGTCCCAATGACCTTCAAAGCAGCCATTGAGCTCAACCTCTTCAAGATCATCTCCACTTCCTCCACCCCTCTTTCCGCCACCTAGATCACCTTCCTCCTCCCTTCCTCCACTCCTTCAACTGTTGGAAGTAAGAATTATTCAATAAATGAGGAGAAGATTACATTCTTTCATATGATTGAAGAATGGAAAGCAACAGAGTTATTTGTTTGTGAGATGAAAACCAGCAGTTATTTTGTTATGTTGAATAGCATGTGAGAAACACGTGCTGTAACTTACTCGTTATTTCTTACAGGTTGTTAGGCTGAGTTGGCAAACTTATGCCATGTCAGCATTCTGTTTTAACTGCTCTCTTTCTCAGCTTTTGTACAACAGAGAGCTCATATATATACATAGAGCTCTTTCTTTTCTCTGTAATTTTGAAAAGCTTTGAACCAATGAAATCAAGTCTTCTTCTTCTCTAGATTTCCCCTATATTCTCCTTGTTTTCTCATAAATCTAGCACCAAATTGGTGATTTTTGGTTTCATCTGAGAAGCAAGATCAAGGTTACTATACAACAGTGGATCAATCGCAGCTTTGTGAGAATTTCTTGAGCTTCAATCTTTCCAACATGGTATCAGAGATGATTCTTTGAGATTTCTAATTTTTCTTGAAGCTATTTATTGTTTTCTGCTGGTTTTCTTGCTGCTGTTTACTGTTGGAATTCCATAGTTCTTGTTCTTGCTTTTCTATTTCTGAATCATGGCTGGAAACTCTGGTAATGGTGGTAGAGCTTAAGATGTTTTCTCTATTCAGTCTTCAGATAATCTGGGAGTATTTTTGGTTTCCAAAACCCTTTGATGGAATAGGGTTTGGATCTTGAAAGAGGGCTATTCAAATTGCTCTCAAGGCTAGGAGCAAATTAGGTTTTTTCAATGGATCTTGTAAGAAACCTGATCTGGATTCGATTGAGTATGAAGAATGGGAAAAGTGCAATAACATTGTCATTTCTTGGAGTTTAAGCTCATTAACCAAGGAAATTTCTGACAGTGTGATTTACATGACTGAAGCTAGTGAGATTTGGGAGGAGTTGGAAGAAAGGTTTGGACAATCTAATGGTCCACAATAATTCCAGTTACAAAAGGAACTAAGCCAAATCTCCCAAGGCACTAGTAGCATAACTTCTTATTTCACCAATATCAAGAAGTTTTGGGATGAATTTCAGGCTCTGAGTGAGATTCCACATTGTACTTGCGAGGCTAAACATGACTGGTATAGACTTGAAGAGAAACAGAAACTCATGCAGTTTCTAATGGGATTGAATGAATCCTATACTAATGTTAGAGGGAATATGCTCATAATGAAGCCTCTCCCAACAGTTAGACAAGCATATTCACTTTTGATTCAAGAAGAGAAGCAAAGGGAAATTAGATCTCGATCACATTTTACATTAGATGGAGTTTCTTTTAATGCAGGGAATACTTATAACAGAAATGTGACACAAATTGCTAATAGAGGAAAGTCTGAATTCAGGAAATTGTTTTGCGAATACTGCAAAAAAGCAGGACATAGAAAGGAAAAGTGCTTCAAATTGCATGGATTTCCTAATAACTATAAAGGGAAGAGAGATAAGAAGTTTGTAGCTTCTGTCCAGGGAAACAACTCTGCTCAAACAAGTAATTATGAGGTTTCTTCATCACTTCAGGTTATTGGAGTTTCTGGAAAAGGACAATTTCCTGAATTAACACCCTTGCAATGCAAGCAATTGATGGAGTTCTTGAGTAGTTCTATTCAAAATTCTGATTCTGAAAAGCTACTGGCAATGCAAATTTGGCTTCCTCTATGGCAGGTATGTCTGAACTCTTTAATAAAAATCATAGCTCTTACATTTTCAGTAGTGATTGCAAGCATTCTACCACTTTTGATACTTGGATATTAGATTCGGGAGCTTCATACCATATGTGTCATGCTACAAATCTTTTTGAATTCCTGCAACCTTTGTCAAAACCTTTCCAAATTACTTTACCTAATGGTCATGAGATTTCTGTTACTCAATATGGAACAGTTAAACTCTTAGATAATTTTACAGTTCCAGATGTTCTTTATGTTCCTTGCTTCCATTATAACTTGCTGTCAATAGGAAAATTGATTTAACAATTGAATTGTGATATCATTTTTTCTCTTGAATCTTGTATTGTACAGGGCCCTTCACAGAAGAGGCCACTGGTTCTTGGTAGATCCTTCAATGGGCTTTATCTACTACATTTACAGAAGGGAGTTTTGGACTCTGCACAATCTTCCAATTCAGCTACTTGTTCATAATTCTGTTGTTTCTTTTCAAAACTTTTCTTCTCTTTCTTGTTTAGCCACTTTAATGTGGCATAAGAGATTGGGACATCTTCCTTTCAATAAAATGAAATTTCTTTCAATAAACAAATCTGGGAATGTTACAAATTAAAATATGTTCTGTGATGTTTGTCCTAAGGCTAGACAACATAGGTTACCTTTCCCAAAGAGCCATATACACACCACTACACCTTTTGAACTTGTTCATATCGACACTTGGGGTCCATATCACACTCCTACACATGAAGCTTATAAATTTTTTCTTACTATTGTAGACGACTTTAGTAGGGCAACATGGTGTTACTTACTCACAACTAAGAAGGATGCATCTTTTGTTCTTAAAACCTTTGTTTAACTGGTTGAAACACAATTTATGACAAAAATTAAGAAGGTTAGATCAAATAATGCATTAGAATTGGGTGGTAGCCTAGATCTTAAAACATTCTTTGCCAATAAAGGTATAATACATCAAACTACTTGTGTTCACACTCCACAACAAAATGGAGTGGTTGAGAGGAAACACAAGCATTTGTTAGAAACATCCCGCGCCCTCTTATTTCAATCCAACTTGCCTTTAAAATTTTGGGGAGAATGTGTATTGACTGCTACATATCTTATTAACTAATTTCCTAGTAAAATTTTACATAACAAGAGTCCTTTTGAAATACTTTTTGGAAAACAGCCTAATTTTTTACATCTTAGAACCTTTGGTTGTCTATGCTATGTGACAAATGTTGATAAACATAAGGACAAATTTCAACCCAGATCCTTTACTACTGTTTTTCTTGGTTATCCCTTTGGAAAAAAGGGTTACAAAGTTTTGATTCTTGATACACAAGAGATCATTGTTTCTAGAAATGTAATGTTTCATGAAACAATTTTTCCTTTTCTACATAATTCTACTTCCTCTCAATCCACAAATTGTTCAACTTACTTACCTACTTTCACACAAGATATATCTTATCCTATTTTAAATACCTCAAATATTCCTCACAGAATTGATCATGTTAACATTCCATTAGACATGTCACAAAACCATTCTCAATCTTCAATTCCAAATGTTTATGGTTCCAATTTACCTTCTCGCAAATCATGTATAGCTCATAATACTACCTCTTATCTACAAGATTATGTTTGTAGTAATGCCCAAACAAACTCACCTTTAGATTCACAATCACTTTCCTATTCCTGTCTTATCAATTGTTCACATACCATCACAAACTCTTTTCCTATACCAAAACACGTCAGCTTCGCTTCATTGCATCTTGAAAAACAACAAATGCTTGCTTCACTAACCATTTCACAAGAGCCACAATCTTATGAAAAGGCCCTAGTTGATCCAAATTGGCAGAATGCCATGAAGAAAGAATTTGATGCACTTGAAACAAACAAAACTTGGGAGATAGTTTCTTTGCCTAAAGGAAAGAAGTCTATTAGTCGTCAGTGGCTTTACAAGTTAAAATACAATTCAGATGGGAGCATTGAAAGATATAAGGCTCGTTTGGTATTCAAGGGCTTTACTCAAAAGAAGGGCATAGATTATACTGAAACTTTTTCACTTGTTGTGAAGATGACAACAGTAAGAAGCCTAATTGTTGTAGCAGTTAAAAGAAATTGGAAGCCTTTTCAATTAGATGTGAATAATGCTTTTTTGCATGGTGATTTGCATGAAGACATCTACATGAAGATACCACCAGGCTTACAAATTCCTGATTCTAGAATGGTTTGCAAATTAAAGAAGTCACTTTATGGGCTTAAACAAGCTTCTCGACAGTGGTACTCAAAGTTATCAGAGGCATTGAAATCAAGAGGCTACCAGAATTCTAAAAATGATTACTCTTTGTTGCACAAGTGTTCCAATGCACATGAAACTTTCCTAGCAATCTATATGGATGACATTCTTCTCACTGGAGATTGTGAAGAAGAGATGATCAGTTTGAAGCTGTTCCTTGATCATGAATTCAAAATCAAAGACTTGGGTTTTTTACACTATTTTCTTGAGATAGAAGCAATTCCCCAAGGACAGAATTTGATTCTAACTCAGAAAATTTACCATTGATCTACTGAGTGAATTTGACTGTCACAATTTAACTGCTGTGTGAAGTCCTTTAGTACATGGTCTTAAATTGACTTCTGCTATGGGAGATCCATTACCTGATCCCATTTTGTATAGAAGGTTATGTGGTAAAATCAATTACTTAACCAACATCAGACCAGATTTATCTTTCTCTGTCCAACATTTGAGCCAATTCATGTCTAATCCTCATACTTCTCACATGGAAGCTACAATTCATGTTCTAAGATACTTGAAGAATAATCCAGTCAAGGAATTCTCATGATTTCTGATTCAAAATTTTCTTTACAAGCCTATTGTGACTCAGATTGGACTGCTTGTGCTCAAACCAGACATTCAGTTAGTGGTTTTTATATTACTTTGGGTAGCACCCCTTTGTCCTGGAAATCCAAGAAGCAAAGCACAGTAGCTTTATCTTCTGCTGAAGCTGAGTACAGGTCAATGAGGAGAGTCTATTCTGAATTAGCTTGGTTAACTCGTTTGCTTAATGAGTTAACAGTTCCATCCATTATACCAGTACCTTTAAAGTGTGACAATCAAGCAACAATACACATAGCAAGAAACCCGGTCTTCCATGAAAGAACCAAGCACATTGAGCTTGATTGCCACTTTGTAAGAGAAAAATTACATTCTGGACAGATTTCTCTTGAGCATGTTCCTTCCAAACATTAGCTTGCAGATATATTTACTAAAGCATTACCGGGTCCTCTTCATAATTCTATTTTATACAAGTTAGGAATGTCTTAGAACATCCCCAACTTGAGGGGGGGTGTTGGAAGTAAGAATTATTCAATAAATGAGGAGAATATTACATTCTTTCATATGGTTTGAAGAATGGAAAGCAACAGAGTTATTCATTTGTGAGATGAAAACAACCAGTTATTTTGTTATGTTGAATAGCATGTGAGCAACATGTGCTGTAACTGAATTGATATTTCTTAGAGGTTGTTAGGCTAAGCTGGCAAACTTATGCCATGTTAGCATTTTATTATAACTGCTCTCTTTCTCAGCTTTTGTACAACAGAGAGCTCATATATATACATAGAGCTCTTTCTTTTCTCTGTAATTTTGAAAAGCTTTGAATCAATGAAATCAAGTCTTCTTCTTCTTCTCTAGATTTCCCCTCTCTTATCCTTGTTTTCTCATAGATCTAGCTCCAATTTGGTGATTTTTGGTTTCATCTGAGAAGCAAGATCAAGGCTACTGGGGTGCTTCCCATTCGCTGACCGGTTGGATTAATTGCGACTTTGTGAGAATTTTCTTGAGCTTCAATCTTTCCAACATGGACGAAGATGGTGAGAACATGAGGCCTCTCACTTGGAGAACGACTTCGTTTGAAGCTTTGTCACAATGGTGGAGCCCTATTGAGGTGCGATTCTTACCTCGCACTGATGCGAGTGTAGATCCACCAACCTATATTGAGTTTACAACCGATCGAGCGAGGTTGGCTTTCCGTGATGTGGGGTGAAGCGAGAATGACCATGTCCATGCGAAGTACCACTCTAACTGGCATTTCTCGACACGCGTCGGAGTAGGCACGGGCGCTGCATCATTTAAAGGGTATAGACTTGGAGCTATCCTTTGCTAAAGAGCTGGTTTCCACCACGAGGGCGTCACAGCTCCGATGTGAGTCTGCGTGTGGCCACATAGAGTGACGACATCATCCATGCTCAAGAGAGATTCCTTTCATCACTGTAGCATGCGGTACGAGAGGGTGCGTACGTATTGGCCTCATCTCGGAAGGTACTAATATACGACCATCTACGCATGGTGTTTCCGCTGTAGCGAATGAGCATGTAGCATACATAGGCGTGAGGTGCCAGTCGTTACCATCGACGGTGGTCAGTCTTTGGGCGAGGTAAAAGCTGGGCCAGGCGATCGGGTCTTGAAAAAGTGGGGAACCGGACACTCGGTCACGAGTGCGGGTTAATGCTCGACGTGCTGACCCAAGATCAATCCAGGCGAAAACCGGGTTTATGAATTAGGTTTGCATTTTGAGATTTTGAATATGCTTTTAGTTGCGGACTTACATCCTCATTTATATTTTCATCATTCCTTGCGTTTCATAGTCATCGTTGTCTCGGCTGGTTCTCCATTTCAATCTCATCCATTTGCTAAAAAGAGGAGAATTAGACTGTGCCCTACTACAAGGGATAAATCTTTCTCATGAAAGGAAAAGGAAGAGACCTAATCAAGAGCATTCTAGATCAGTGCAGTGACCAAAGACCTCTCTCTATTTTCTTTTCATCAACCTTGAGAGAAAGCCATAGATGTCATACATGTCATGTATAAAGAAAACTTAAATCCCTCTTTCTCCAAGATCTATTCTTTAACGATTTAAGTGTATGAAAACATCCATTTGGTTAATCAGTAAATCACCTAACTTTGTCTACAGTATCGCTTGATCTGAGAACTTCCAGCATATCAAAATGAGTCACATCAACGTGATTTCTTTTCACAGAGATGATCGCTTTAGAGAAGTTCCTTCAACTAAATCCTACGTGGCGGTACGAATTGCTGACTCAGCATGCCATCGATGCTACATCATCTATCTCACACAGCACATCCGCGTCGGAAAGCGATTTGCTAACTTAACCCCGAGCTCCCACGTCCACTTTCTTCTTGCTTTCTTGGTTCGAGTTGAAGGGATGGATTCAAACAAAAGGTCCCTTATTTCCCAATCCTCAAAAGCCGATCGTGAATCTGACCCAGTTGATTGGCGAGAATTCACTCTATTTTATTTTATCTCAGAACATAAATGCTATGATCCCATAGAACAAAAGATGTGCCAGAATGTTTTGTTGATGAGAACTTGAGTTTGATGAAGAGAGCTTAATGAAAGCAGTGAGTATGGCCATATGAAAATTCAGAAGCAAATTTCAATTATCAACAACCTAGTGGGTTAATAAAGCTTCGACCCGGTGGTGTTAACAAATGTTATTCAACAAGTTTAAATACTACTGACTAGCGGTCGAGCGATCGAGAAGTTAGGAAGACACTGATGAAAACAGAAGAAAGCGTACTAGTAGGAGGCGAGATCTATTGCGTTGGCTAATAAGACGACAAACCACATTGATGTGCTTGGCGAAATTACTCTTTACGTGTCTTAAATATCCATGTCTTCTACTGACACTTGATTAGGAAAAATTAGATCCATCTCTTTTCCAAAGATATTGTGGCTGATTCCATCTGGATAAAGGGAAGAGCGAAGAAGAAAGAAAGAAGAAAGTGGCGTGAGGTCTTTTGTAGTTTGCAGTCCCGTCAGATTGCTTTTGAGCGTGGATAGGCTGGAGGTGAGACAAATATAGCGTGGATGATGGTACGCGGAGGTCGGGCTGATCTACAAAGCACGACCTTGAGGATGTTAGTTATTGTTGGAAGCTCGTATAGGTGTTGGCGGTGAAAGAAGAAAGTGAGCTGAGTGGTAGCTGATCAGTTTTAAGAGTTCGGTGATTGAAGTGATAATTGGACAAAGCTTTGGTGATTTGCTTGATTAACTCGCGTAGAAATTTACTCACTGTATAACTCAATCGAGACCAGCATGACTTGGTTTTACGTAATTACGAACTTTATTAATCATAAGAAATTAGATGAAAATGTTTATTAGCTATGTTGTTGATTTATTGAGACTTTCATATTTATGTATGGATGTTGTGATTAACTTGTTAAATTTTTGCTATTTATTTTAGATGGAAATTTGAAAAACTATGTAGGGTTATATTTTTTTTTGTTTGATCTCATATTAACTTTGTTGTTATGATTTTATCTTTTGATTGTGATAATTTAGTTGGAAAGAACATTTTAATCATATTAAATATTTTTCTTTACATTGTTAGTTTAATATATGTTATTGAGTTGTCACGCAAAATATTTTATAATTTTATATTATTTACAAATATATAATGTCATTCAGATCCAACTGAAATAGGTAAATCCTCAAATCGACCAACTCATGACTTAAATATGAGCATTTCATTTCTCTTGGTTTAATTTTGAAAATATTGGTGCTAAGAAGGAGAATCTAACTTTGAATTAAAGGTAGAATTGTTGAATATATAATATATAAAGAAATATAAATTGGGTAGAAGTTTTAATTTAATAAATATGAACAGAAGTCAAGGCCATCAATGTAAATTTAGTGTCTGTTATTGCAGTTAGAAAGAAAAGTCGAGAAGGTCATCAATTCAGTATTTTAATTTGTAATGAGTATTTTCTAATGTGTGGCCAGCAAAGAACCCACTCTGAGAAGGGACCCAAATTTAATATTTCATTTTTCCCACAAAAGAGGACGTCCACGATGGCACTCAGCCATTCCTTACTTTGAACCTAAGCAAATCAACTTTGCTAGACCACCTCATTTGATTTCCTGCATACCTTGTTTGCTCATTTGTTCTCTCAATCTGCAATGTGCTTGAGAGGTATCTCCGCAACTCTAATTAAGATTGGTTTTGTGAGAAAGTTGGGTTCCAGAGTACTCCGAGGAGCTCGGTGCTCTGTCCGGCGTTGAGAAGTTCAGAAAGCTGGGAGGCACTCTGGTGATAATCCAAGACGATGCTTGAGACGCTGAGGTGGAGACAGGTGAAGGAGAAGGCATTAAAGAGATGGCTGAGAAAGCTCAAAGATGGCAGCTTTTGATATGGATGATGTCTTGGATGAATTCATGGCTGAAGCACGAAACTGGAAGCGGAAGATGGAGAAAGGAGAGATAGAAGGCAAAACTGCGTAACTTTCATCTCAGCAAAGTTTCGTTACTCTAAAATGGCTAAGCAAGATATGAAGGAGAGATCATGAAGCAGTTGAATAGAGATCAATGAGGAAGGTCTAGGATTTGATTTGAGAGAAGGTATTGTCAAAGAAGAGATTGGTGAGAGAGAAGAGACTGGTTCGTTCGTTGAAGAAATCAGAAGTCTATGGAGAGTTGAAGACAGAGAGAAGATTGTGGATTTTCACAGTGGCATCATTGTCGTCGTATCATCATCAGGTGAAGCTTATCTTGATGTTAAACCCATCCGTTGGATTGGGAGGGATTGGGCAGAGACGCTCTTGCACAGCTGGCCTTTAATGATGAGGAGGAGTATGCCAGCATTTTTAGGAAAAGGATATGGGTCCTGTGTTTCACAGTGAATATGACGGCAGAGGGCTGGCAAGATCAATTATAGAAGATCCATCACTGGGACTGGGTATAATCTCAAAGATATGCATTCGTTGCAGAGGAATCTAAGAGAAAAGCTCAGAGGAGAGAGGTTCTTGCTTGTTCTGGATGATGTGTGGAATGAGAACTACGAGAGTGGGACAAATTGAGAAACCTACTCACTGGTTCTGAAGCGAGAGAGGGAGCAAGGTCATTGTGACCACACGCAGTCTCAGAGAGTTGCTTCCATTATGGGTACACATCTCTCGCACTTACTGACCGGGTTAACAATACGTAACTGA
>NC_052481.1:769004-850422 GCF_009730915.1 Dioscorea cayenensis subsp. rotundata | reverse complement strand
TATAAAATCGTTGGTGAAAAGTCAAAAATCCGTTGGTAAAGGTCCCAAAAACCCTATACCGACGAGTAAAAATACCTATTCCAACACTTATTTTGCCGTCGGTAAAAGCCTTGTAGGTATAGACCTATACCAACGGATATAGCGTTTGTTGGAATAGATTTATTAGTTTTACCAACGGAATATGATTGTAACTATTGGTTATGCTGTTGAGATAGCACCGTCAAATTACTTATCCTATACCAACAATAAAAACACATATTCCAACAATTTTTTTACAATTAGTAAAAGTCTTGTGCACATACATCTATACCAACGGTTATAGCTTCTATTGGAAAAGGTTCATGGGATTTACCAACGGAATATAACTATAACTATTAATCTCACCGTTGGTAAAGCATCTCATATTTATTTACCTTATACCAATGATAAAATGTATATTCCAACATTTTTTACCGTCAATAAAAATCTCATAAGCATAGACCTATACCAACGGTTACAATATTTGTTGGAATAAATCCATTTGATTTATCAATGACTGCAACATCCGTTGCTATAGATGTATATTCAAAAAGACATGTTTAGCTTTAGCAACAACTATACCGTCGGTAAAATTTTTTATATTAATAATTAATCTGGCAATAAAACTATTATTGTTACCCCTGGAAATATATTATGAATAGTTTAATAACTCATACACAATTAAATTAATTTGCAATAAATTAAAACAATCAATGCCATTAAAAAAACACAAAAACATTCCACTAGAAATAAAAAAGAAAAACTTTTACATCACCTTAAACATATGTTTATAAGGTATATGTCCAAAAATAAACCACCATTCAATCTTGACTAACAACCCAATAAAGCAACAAGAATTTTCCCAAGTAGAACTGATGTCATCTTCTAAACTGCATCACCTACAAGAACCATTTTAAAAAAAAATTACAATTAATAAGATGTATGCAACAATAAAACACAAATATAAAAACTTAAAATAATAAGCTGAATAATATAAAAAAAACTATAAGTAAAATAATATACAGCATGTCATGCCTTCTTTTCAGTTTGAAACAATAAGAGCTTACTTGATGCATTTGGATTTGCTTGATGACTTGATTCATGAGAATGATTATTCCCACACAACGTTTGTTGAGCACTAGAAGCATCAAGTACCTACAAATTATATAAAATAGAAGTTAAAATTGTTTACACAACAATAGCTAAAAGGACTTGCAAACTAGTAATAACTTGTAAAGATTAAAAACAATGATATATATACACACTCCCAGGCCACATCAATCAAATGCCAACCACCCAAATACAAAGAAGCACACATTAATATCTTGGAAATAGACGAGTGGTAATTAATTACCATGACTGTGAGACCTCTCTTAGCTGTCATACATATACATGATATATATATATATATATTTATAGAAAGAGAGGCAAGATATACTAAATAACACAGAGACAACAAAAATCAAACCTATGGACATACAACAGTGCAGCTAGATATACATACATGCAAGCGCATGTGTGCAAGACCGACATTAAAAAAAGGCAAGACAAGAAGCCCAACCTTTCTAGATTGAAGGCTCATGCTTATCAAGATACGCACAAATACATCATCAACTCATGAGTTCATTGTATCTCTTTATTTGAAATAAAGTTTGCTTCTTCTCTATTTTTAGTCAAAAATATCAGGCCCTACAGCTCTGTAAATATTTTTTTGTATCTACTGTAAATGATACTTGGCATTTTATTAGCATTAAAGACATAAAAAAACTGTACTTATTAACCTTTATTGAAATAAATATGATGAACCAATTCTACTAAGTGACTAGTTGCTACTTCACTTATAAATGAACAATTAATCTGGAAAGTCATTCATTCCATTTAGAAGTTTGGTCAGAGTCTGTCTCATATATTTTACCAACTCAAAGGCATTCATTATAGTTTTCCGTAAATTTCAATCAGTTTTAATTTATATAAAGTTCTAGTAAAATATGTAGTATCAGTTTCAGGAATAAAAGTTACAAATTGATTCATGAGAACAAAAAGTTAAGTTTATATCTTAAAATAATCACCGTATAATTAGAGCAACAAAACTTTCATTTCATTTAATTAGTGGTAACTTATGGTTGTGAAATCAATACATTATAGCAAAATTAAATAAATATAATTGATACACTATCATAAATCACTTTAAAAAATAAGCACTTTTGCCAAGATATGATCATATGTTTACTTGGAAGTCATAAAGATACTCCTCCTTTTTCATTCAGATACCAGAGTACAGAGTACCATGTTAAAACAATCATTTTCAAGGTATAACTCCATCAAATAAATTGAAATTTTTACAGATATTTCACATTGCATATTGCAAAAAAATAAAAAGCACAGCTAATGTCATCTGGATGGTTAGCTTTCATTCAACAGGTGGAAATGTAATATAGTTGTGAGAAAATAAAAATCAAAATAAACAGCTCTGAAATACTTTTGACAATCCAAACAGAACTAGTTGTCGATCTATCCAAACTAAAAACAACTTGAAACATGGAGTACAGCTTCTAGTACCTTGAATTCTAAATGAATCAGCCAAGATTGGCTAAATAAATCTGACAGAATTGCAAATGCAGGAATTTTCATCAGGCAAAAGAAGACTCATAAGAAATGATTACCAACAAGCCAATTTATGATATCTTTTCATATCAAATTCTTACTGATTTTTAGTGAGTGTCAACATGAAAGAATCTCATAAGAAATGATTACCATTAATTCTCTCTACTATTAAAGGTATACAGGAATAACTAAAATGCATCATCACATCATCAGATAAAACAAGCTTTAGATTTTTTTTTTGTCTGTTAACTACCACAAGATTTTAGCCTTATCATTAACAATTTAACTCACATAATACCTAATTTTTGTTACAAAAGCAAATCAAATAGAAGGGGTTCCTCCATCATATATTATTTTTCGCATAATCTATTAATAAAATTTCCAATGAAATGATTTGGCACTCCAAAAAAAAAAAAGAAAAAATTAAATAAAGAAAAGAAAAGAAAGGAAAGAATCAAATACAGAAAGCAACGGGAACCAAACAGAGTTGTCCATATTTACACAAACTTAGCTTTGGGTTAACCCCTAAATTTGACCTAATCCCATCAATCTCAAACTAGAAGCTTAACAAACAAACATTTGAAAAGTGTTCTTCTAAGTAACACAGACGAAACCTATAATCATTAAAATGCCTCAATTAAGAATTTTTTTTCTTTTACATAAGAAACCTTACAGAGTCACAGCCTACTGAATGAGCAAGTGAACATCAACATATATAGACATTGCGGATTATATTATCATACTGAATTGGGACATGTAAAAGATGAAGCCCATCAACTTCATAGAACAAAAAAAAAAAAAAATCCATTTTTCAAGTAATAAAATTATATGAACCCTTTCATTTAAGGTCAATTCGTTCATCACATGGACAAAATGAAATGAAGAACCCAATGAAGAAATTGAGACCTTCAACCTGCAATTATCTGATAGATCTTTCTTGATCCAGGAATACCTCAGATTTTCTAAATCACATATTCATATATTCTCTAAGACGCACAGATTTTAGAGAACCTTCAAAAAAATCTCTACTTAGAATCAGTATATTGTCCTGAACATTGGTGAGAGCATGCAATTTGGAACCACCTCGACTTGCATAGACCATTCCATTAATATTTGTTCACATATATAAGTTTGCAAATATTTTCATGGGCAAGTCTCTTGTACACAAATTATCTATACCTCACACCACTTACCCTGCCAAATAATAAATAATTTCACTTTTAATGAGGGTATTTTGAGAAATTAATATTGGGCATCACATCAGGGAGCATCCCACAGTTAACATTTTATTCCTATTGGTTTCTAGTCGAGGTAACTGGTATCTTTTGTTATTATTTGTCCCACAACATCTACCTAAGCCTTAGGGTGGGTCTGGTTGAATGTTAAAAGATATTGAGGTTAAGATTTGAAAATTTGAACTCGTTTTGGAGGAAAACTTTGATATGGACTTGACCTAACTTCAATTAATTAATACTAATTAAAATAAATATATTTAGATTAGAATTTTAATTTCCTATTTGAAGATAGTTGTTTATTAAAATTATATATTCAGAAAAAAAATTATTATATAAATTTAACTAATTAAATTAATTAAATCTTATAGAAAAAGATCAGAGGGCTAACCTTAGATGTTTGACTGGAACTTTGTGGCAACCCTGGGTTACTAGGCTAACCTAACAGCCAAACATAAACCTTGTTGGATAGAGGTAAAATGCTTTTATTTGTCCCACTACCACACAATTGTTCAATCATCAGTTTATAAACATAATTTTTGTTTTAGTTATGGCCCGTGATCCTGAAAATTCCCTAATCCATGTTTCTTTTAAATCCTAAGAGATCAAATGCAAGTGTGGGGGGTCATTTCTAGATATCTATGAGGTCAAATAAATTATTAATTGAAACCTTGAGTATTATATAAAAAGGCAAAAGAAAGCAAATGACAAAGAAGAATTAACTGTGCAAAAATAAAATATGTTGAATACCTGTCTAGGTAGCTTGTTGATGTTGACATTATGTAGTCATATATATAACTGAAATTATATAGTGGTATACAACTGCAAGAGTAAAGAAGTAACATAAGTCAACAATAATTAATGCCTAACATCTAAATACTAAATATTTCATAGTTGCTTGCGATCAAGAAACACCAAAAGGCAAGATGCAAAAGTGAAGAATACACAATTCATTTAACATTTTGAGAATTAGGTCACAGAAAATAAACATCTGGTATAATAGACAAGTCTTAAAAAACATAACTACACTGACTAAAAAGTTTCACGATTCTATCAAGACATATTTCTAAAAATTTTAACAAATAAAATATTTGCACTCACTGAAGTCCACAGCAAATTGTAAATAATCAAGCCATGCAACTGAAACTTAATAAAGAACATGGAACTTCAATTAATAATCTGAATGGTTAAGCATGATTATTGAAAGGGAAGAACAAAACATATGGTGTTTTTGATAGACACAGCATACCTATCAGATACAAAAGCAAATCTCACATTAAATGGATCCTTGAGTGCATTTCTAAGCAAAATACATCTGCTTCAATCATGCTTTTGATTCGGCCCAGTCCACCTAGGCAAAGATCAAAATTGGTTTAAAAGGAAATGTTAGTTATACAAGGCAAAATATTATACCCTAAAGCATTCATCAGCAATTAGTTTAAGTACAAAAATACACCAAACCATGAAAAAGTAATAAAGAGCACACAAATTGACAAAAATACTACCACTCTCCAATTATTCAAATAGTCACACACACACACACAACAATAACTGTCTAATAAATGGTGGGTTATCCACAATTACTCAAAAAACAAAAATGCTGAAACAAAAATTCATGATCAAGGAAAACACATGTGTGTGCATGATATTCAATATTCATGATCGATGTCTAATTAGTTAAGGGTTGATTCTTAGGTTAAGATACTACACAAGATAAAATCACAAACCTGTATACTGTTGTTGACCTGACGGCCATAAAAGTAAGCAGACCTTGTTGTGTCTTTATTGAGTAGAAACCCAGGCCTCGAATGTACATAAATTGAAAACCTACCCTCCTTCTCACCCTACAAGTATTCAATGCTCCGTTAACAAATCAAATTTCTGAGAATAAAAGAAGAAAAAATGTAGATAAATAACAAACTGACAGAACTAACTAAAATCACGGAATCCCTCTCCCAAATTGTTGAAAAAAAAGGTTTTAATGTTACATCATATTTTTTATTTTTTAAATCATGCAACATACTAACTTCTGAAGAAGTTTGATCTTACTAAAACCCTTAATTTGTGGGAAAGCAACAGGTTTGACGATAATTCAGCAAATTAAATAAAAATTATAAGAGTACATGATAAATCCTCAATTGATTTGATTGTTACCTAGAGTCCATTGACTTTAGAGGTTTCTGGGGTAGAGGGTCTGGCTATAGTCATTACTAATTGTTGCTTCAAATACAGGTGCAACTCATTAAAAAGATACAGGTAACATTATCAAAATTTAGTATTAAAAAGTATCAAATGACTGGCTGCCCATGTTCAGATGTTCTTCAGGAAGCAATGGATATTGAAGCTCTAAGATCACTTGCAAGTTCAAGTGAAAAGGAAATCTTATCTTCTCAACCATCAGAAAAAGTTGAGTCAAAGGAGATTATCTGTAACTAGTATGTACACTGGATTCCTAGTAAAATCCCACTTTGAAGAAAAAACATTTGTTAAATTGGAATGAGATCATCACACATGACTGGTTAAATACTTGTTTAAGGTGGATGTCCTTTAGATCAGCACTAGGGTTTTTGAGTTTATCTAATTAACAAACTGTTATTATGGAACTTAATAGTTGAAACTTAATAGTCATCCTTACTAGTCAGCAACAAATTCTAAATTGGAAAGGAAGGTTCCTTCTTAGAAAGCTCTACTGCTTTTACTAGCAAAGGCTTTTGCTAATGCAAGCTAGAGATATTTTCCTTAAAGAATTGCATGAAAAATTAGTAATATGTTTTGGTTGCTAAAAGCTTATCTTTCTACTAGTGCTTGCACATGGCCATGGTCCCACAATTGGGACCATTAACCAGATAAAATGGAGGATAATATGAAAAATAAACAGAGAACACTACCCAACAGTCACTCGTTCCTAACCTTCTATAAAAAGCAACCCTTGCACAAGGTAGTAGCAGAATAATGGAAGAGCCGTGAATAATCCTCAGTACCGATTTCCACTGAGATGGACGTAAGTGTGAGAGAGTTAGTAGATAACAGAAAGACAGTATGACATCGGGAAATGAAACAAATGTCGATATTAAAAATATCAAAGGCTCCAAGGGTTACAATTGATGTAGTGTGAGATTTTTGCAAGGTTAATGTTATGGAGTGCATTGCAAGGCTTATAAACATGAACTGCTAATGCCAGTCATTCATACAGTGCCACTAATAGGTTTCTAAATATAACATCTTGACATGTCCTACCAAGAAGTGGAGCAAGATAACAGAATTATCACCACAAATAAAGTCAGTGATTATGCACTAATCAGCATTTGTTTGATAGATGATCAGCATTCAAAAAATAAAATAACTTTAATGCATGAAAAGGGCAGACTTACATATGATCATAAACGAGCCTGCGTTTTGCTGAGAGATCAAGATCCAAGTTATGTCCTCCAAAGTTATGCATCTGGGAAGGCTGATTAGGCACCTGCCCAGAGATATGTCCTGACAAGTGTGCCTGAGCATTCATCCTGCTCCACCTTGTCCACTTCTAACACAATGAAGCATGAGCTCTAAACAGGAGATGAAGAGCAATATCAGACATTCTTCACGTTTCCAAAAACATAAGTATATGCTATGCTATGCCCTGAATTCAGCAAAGCTCCTCAACCATATAATCTCCACTGAAATTACACAAACACTAGTTCGGATTAGGATGAACAGACACAGCTACCCTGTTCTATGCCAATGTCAGAGCTCCTAATAGACAAAATTAAAATTCTCAAAAACCAAGAATCATACCAGAACCAAAAGCCACCGCTGTCGGTCGACGCCCGGCTGGATTTTGATCAAAGCTTGAAGAAATCAAAGCACCGAGATCCAGAGCAACACCATGAACTCCAACCCCCGAGAAGAAGACTTGAGATTCCTCCTCCTTGGAAACCGATATCGATGCTGATCCTCTCCTTGGCTCAATTCCTTCCTCTCTTGTATCAATTCGTCTCGATTTCTCTCTTCTTCTTCTTCGCTGTGTCTTGGAATCGCGACCCAACGAGGGCTCCAAATTTTGGTAACAGGGCTCAGTAAGGAATCAAACCTGTTCTTGGAGAGTGCGCGCAAGGGCAAGATCGGTATCCACTTCGCTAAGGTTGGTGGACGGCGTGCGGGTTGGCCGCGATACGGCTTGGGCAGGATCCCCATCGCCATCGCCAGTGACAGCAGCAGTGTTGGGGTTAGGGTTATGATCGGCGGACTTAACTCCGGTGCTGAGCTCGTTCGAGTTCTCCATCGTGAGTGATTGGGCGAAGAAGAAGCGAATGGAGAGGTCGGTAGGGGTTTCTGCGGGAGAGAGAGAGAGAGAGAAAGAGAGAGAGAGAGCGAGAAGGAGATGAAGTGACGTGATATATAATAATTTCTAAGAAAAAAAAAGAATGGATCCATGGAATTCATGAGTTTCTATTTTCTATTTTTTATTATTTTTATTTTTATTTCGTGCCTTTTTGAGTTTTGTTCTATAAAATAATATTTTAATCCATTTTGAAAACATCTCAACCCTTGATTTCGAATGTTAAGGATCAGATTTTGAAAATGCCTTTTTATAAAATAATATTAAATAAATAAATTCTTTGTTAATAATTTGATCGTTGTTAATATCTTCCGCTCGAAGGCCTTTGCTTTGTCTTTGTTTACTTTGAATTTTTTTTTTATTTTGTTAAGGGAATAAAGAAGAAGCCGCAACAACACAGCTCAATCCATCAGCTCGCTCAAGATCAAGCCCATCATAGATGGCTGATTCGTTGCACGGTTGATAAGACGATGAAGACCGGATGGAAGACCTACCTCTGAGTAGAAATCAAGGATTAACTGACAGGTTTTATGGAGGTATCTGGAGGAGATCCTGTCATCCAATTCTAGTGCGCTTCTCCCCCACCAAGGTCTAGGGCACAATAGAGAGACAACTGAATATATTTAGGGTTTGAAACAAATTCTTCAAAAAAGGAAAAAGAAGTGGATGGAGTACCTGCGAGAAGGTTTAGGGTTTCGAGGAGCATCCGCGGGAAAAAAAAACATCGATCCTCCGACAACAATGAGAAAGGATGAAGATGGGCAACAATGAGAAGGAATGAAGATGGGTTTGTTGATGTTTTAATAACTTTTGTTTTTGATATATTATTAAAATTTATGAAAAAATATTTATTATTTATATTTTATAAAGTTTGAAGTTTTATAAAGCTCTCTTATTCATTAAGTATTAATTATTTAAATTTAAATATTATAAAATTAACAATAAACTTATTCAATTTAACATAAAGATTAATTTTTTATTTTTGTATGAAATACTTACAATTTCATTAATTTATATAATGAACATTATTTGTTATTATACAAGAGCAAGTAAACAATTATTCATTAAATATTTATTATTTAAGTTTAAATATTAAACAACTACCAATAAACCAATTTAATTTAACATAAAAATTAATTTTATATTTTTATATGAAATAATTATAATTTCATTAATTTATATAATAAACATTATCTTTAATAACATGGGTTTTTTCAATATATATATATATATATATAATATCACAATCCAATGTTAAAAGTAATTTTAAAAATAAATAAAATCAAATATTTATTTACCAAAAAATAAAATATTTTTTAGTAGTTGCAGTAATGAATGCTAATCTTTTAAATATTTATTTCAATAATTATTTATATTAATCAAATAAAAATATATATAACAAATTAATTTATATAAAATAATAAGTTAATTAATTTTCATAAATTTGTAAATTAATTTATTAATTTATATATCCAATCGATATTCATTAGATTGTTATTTTTACGAATGTGCTTATAATTTATAGAGTAAATTATCATGACATTATTTTTTATATTTGTTTTATAATGTTTAATTTTTTAATTTAATTATTATTCTCAATACAAATCTCAAATTTAATTCTGATAATAATATTATTATTATTATTATTAAGCCATGCTCTACTAAACATAAATATAAAAATTAAATAAAATTCAAAACATATAGCTCTACCAACAGAATGATTTCCGTCACTGAATGTCTGATCTATTCTAACACTTATTCATTGGTATAAATAATTTATAGCTACTACATTTAACCGTTGTTATAGATAAGTATAAGTATAGCGTAGTAGTTATACCAATGGAACAATATTTGTAAGTAAATGTCATATTTATTCTGACAAATTGAATGTTCTGTTGGTATAGATAATCTATAGCTACAAATTTGACTGTTACTATAGATAAAAGTCTACTTATACCAACAGATTAAAATCCGTTAGTAAATATCTTATATATAGTGACAGTTTTAAAGTATCGTCAGTAAAGCCAGTCTATAGCAACGGAATTTAACTGTTACTATTGAGATTTGTCAGTATATGGCAATTTTTTGTAGTGATGTAACCTTTTGATCCCTTTACAATTTTAATTTAGACATGCTAGTCCCTGTAAACCCCAAAACCTAGCCTTAAATCATCAAAAAGACGGAATGCCATGGCTCACTTAAACATAGCAGAGGGAAGTTACAATTTAAATTGAGGGACTAAAAAGGTAAGTTAGAAATAGTAGAGGGAATATGTAGATAATTATACCATTATTTTACTCAAGTTAGAGCCACACAAGCTCCTTCACTAGTACAATTGAAAGATGTATCTTTTACTAGCTCATTGAGTCTCTTCAAACAACGATCTGAAACCTATTATTACATCATCATTAACTCAAGCTTCCAATTCAAGGCCAACATCTCCATATTCAGCGCATCCTAGCCCTCTATGTTATATTCTTCAGCATTTTCAAAAGGCATCATTGATAGCCTAAGAAAAACTAATGAGCTTATGAACTAGGAAGTAGTGAAATTATAATACCAGGTAAGCACCAAGCTTCTTTCCTGTTAATCTATATTTGATCCCTTACCACTTTTCTATTGGTTTATGTTGTATTCATTTTCACCCACTTTATTTATAGGTTAAAAATCTGGGCTGAAAGACTGAAGTTCATGATGCAGTACTGCAGAAAGCAGAGAAGAAGGCTAAGGAAGCTACCATTGTAGCTACAGAGGAATCTGCAAAATCTAATGCATCAGTGGAAGTTATTAAGTCGCTTGATGCCTAGGTTCAATTATCTCCATTTTTGTGTTTTCGCTTGCCAGACACCAATAGTCACCTTACACAGCCTCTATCAAGGATTCATGTGATACCTTCTTTGTCTTTTACATGTTTTTATATGCAAATATAATTTTTGTGGATTTTTTTGTAGTTTAATTGATCCTAGAACTTTAGTGCAGTTTGTTTTTCTCATCTATTTCTACTAGTTGATCCAATTAAAGAGCAATACCTTTGACAATTTTGTCACCATTATCAATGATAATATATTTTTTTATTATCATGCTATGTATTAATTGGGACTTGAGAATTATCACATCTTTGTATTCTTTTGCCGACCAACCTGTTAGTGTTGTATGAGGTTTAGTTGATTCACATAGTTGAGATAAATAACTTACATTTTTCCTTTTTTTTTTGGTTTGAAGGTCAAGGAAGTGATGGAGAAATTTCCCCCTAAGGTCGGTAACAATATAAAAGCCATTCATGTATAAGTGGAGTCATTCTTGAAAAGTAATGAAAGTTGAGCATCAAAATTCTCTTCTTCAACTATATTAGATTCCTCTGGGGTTGCTCACTCGCATACAATTAGTGAAGGGTCTGCCTATGTCTATGATCGTAATATTGAAAACAAGATAGTCACTGATACTAGTACCAGAGAGAATACCATTCATCAAAGCACAAATGCTTAAAGTCACTGAAGATGTCTCCAGCAAGGCCTGGCAATGATAAATGCTTTGGTTCTCAGCTTCTCAACACCGTCTTCGTGTGATGATGATGGACTTCATTTATAGAGCTACGCAATGCGCTCGCTGCACACCATTAATTAAAGTTCCATCTGAAACACTGATCAGAGAGAAGCATCAATGATTGATTTCACGTACGAGGAACAAGGTTAGCTTCAACTCATAGATAAGGAAGAGGTCGATGATGAGGATGACTGCTTCTAAGCCATTGACAAGTTGATCATTCAAGGTATCAAGACCGAAGATGTCAAGAAAATCAAGGACGTCGGGATCTACACCGTCGATGATCTCACGGTGCATATCAAGAGGAGCTTGACGGTGAGCAAGGGCTTAATTGGTAGCGACCTCCTCATCAAGTACAAGTCGGTTATCAAAATCACTACTTGGAGCCAGGTGCTGGACAAGCTTCTTGGCGGTAGGATCGAGACGCTGAAGTGTTGGTGAATTCCAAGATCGGTGCAAAAGCCAAAATTCTGAAATATCATATCATCAAAAACATCAAGATCTGTTTACAAAATTGTGTCTAATTACGAACCATGCTAACCCTCCTTTGGATTGTCCCATGCAGTCCAAAGCTTGATATTTCATGGATTGAGAGTGCAATATTATTTGGAAAGCAGCATCACGAAATTATCACGAGAGCTAGTGTATCCACTTTGTTATATATATATAATAAAATAAATGAACATGATGAATTGTTTTGGAAGAAAGGTGAGTGAGTGATATTCAGGCAAGCTTTCCAGAAATGGGTTTCAAACATCACCGGTATGCTCCATAATAAGGTAAGCGATGTTCTTTGCTCTCAAAGAGACCAAGAAGGTTGAAGTGTGGATTCCCAATGTAAATAGTTTTATATTTTCAGTGAATGATGTTTGCTGGGCACTGTTATAAAAATGGATCTTATGTGAACTTTGAAGCATTTCATATATATATATATATATAAATATATTAAAGTGATGAAGTATGTTGGGGTCTTTTTTTTAAATATTGTTTTTTTAATTAATTACTAGAATAGGCATTTTTAGAATTATTTACCAAATTAGGTATTTTTATTTTTTTAATATTAAATTTTTAAAATTTTTCATACATGTAGTTCCACCTGCTTTTTAATATTAAAAATTTCATTTTTTAGAAAAATGGGCAGGTCCCACTATTTTTTTCATATTGAAAATTTATTTTTAAAAATCGAGATGGGTTTCTACTAGCTTAAATTAAAAAACGATTTATCAGCACCTTATCGTTTCATAAAAATTTTTACAACCGCTTTTATTCTCACTCCTACTTTTACGAGTATTACTGGGTTTGGGGAAGGGTTGACGATTCGAATTATTGAGAAGAAACTAAGCACTCACCCCATTCACAAAGAGTCATTTCGATCAAATCGATCCTAACCATCCATTCGTTAGGGTGGAGCCTATATAAACCGTAAAAGTAGAGTTTTGAATAAAACTCTTGTCAGAAAAATTTTTATGAAACGACAAGTGCTTTTAAGATAAAAATTGCTTTTTTAATTTTTAAAAAAACTAGTAGGACCCATCTCGACTTTTAAAAAAATAAATTTTAATATTAAAAACTAGTGGGACCTGATTTTTTAAAAAAATAAAATTTTAATATTAAAAACCAGTGGAACCCACAGCTATTAAAAATTTAAAATTTAATATTAAAAATAAAAAAATACGTAAATAATTCTAAAAATGCCTATTCTAGTAATTAATTAAAAAAAGCAATATTAAAAAAAAAAAGCCTATGTTGGGAGAGAAGATGAGAAACATGCAATGGAATGGCATGCATGTATACTCACGTGCATTAAAAGCCCTTTGTTTGAAGAAAAAATGCAGCCCAACATTAATTATATGGAGGGACCAGCCATTTGTTGTAAATGGAAATGTGAGTAAAAATAATAATAATAATAAATTAAAAAAATGATTAAGGAATGAAGAAAGATCCCTTGCAAGTGACCAAGTGCTGTATATTATATTTATATTTGCAACCAGCATTGGTAAGAGTAAAATTTTATTACTCAAGAAAATGATGATCACCAAATTGTTTTTCTCTTTCCCGTAGACTTACAATAAATAGGCGAATGAAAATAACACTAAGAAAGGTGATAATTTGAAAATATACCAAAAATGGTAAATTTTCAAATATCAACAAGAAATAAAAATTTTAACAAAATAAACGCTATTGCTACAAACGGCAAACAAATCAGAGATTTCTATCCTAAGATATAACGAAATCAATTATTACAAAAAAGACAAAATTAGGGTTTTCGAGGTCTAAACGATGGAATTTGGCCAAATTTTGGTATGACTTACAAGCAAAGCTAGTGACTTGTGCTTGTTGACCAATTTTTCTTCAATTAAGACCCTTAAGAACCAAAACTCCACCGCTTGAAAAATTACCAGAATACCCTTGTTAGTCCATATCCCTTTTGTTCAAAAAGACACAGTCTTGCACCTCAATACGCCCTCATCAAATGTGTAATCACATTTGTGTAATTTATAATTTTAATGAAATTTGTATGTATTATAATAGAAATCATGTTTATTTTTATTCTTATAAAACACCAATATACGTATTGTTTCTCTATGTTTTTGAATTACTATATATGAGAATATAATTTTTTTGGGTAATGAAGTTATGAACTTTGATAAAGGTAAATATGCAAAACTTCCTAAAATTTTATTTTTAATAAAACAAAAGGATTATTTAAAGAAAATGCAAAATTAAACTATTTAAATTAAATAATTATAAATTTAATTTTGAAAAAAAAAGTTACAAAACCTTGGGCACTGGAGTTTAGTAGGTACTTAAAGATCATTCTCAAACATTCCAACGGTTGATATTCTCAAGACCAAGATCCAACGGCTGACAACCTATTAAATATCTCTTATATAAATAAATGCTAAATAATGTCAAAGTTCGGGGAACGAAACTCCCAATAGCTAAAAGGTACTCTTTTTCAGCTAAATTTTCTTCTTGATTCCTTGAATTACTATTTTTCTGTTATCCTGGAAATCTGATTTGCTATTTATTGGTGTTTTATTGTTGAAATTTGGAATTTTGGTGATGAATTTTTGTTAATTTCTATGTTTCATTGTAAAAATGTATAATTTTTTTTTTCAATAATTTGTATATCCTGCATTGTGTTCTGAATATGGATTAGATTTATGAAATTGTATTGTTCTTGTTGATTTTTTTAATTAAATTTGTTATAATTTTGAAAAGGACTAAGAACTTGGTTAGATAATGTACTTCATTCCTTAATTCTATGAAACTACAACCAGGAGTCTTTCGCAGACCTGCCTTCTCCATCATAGTTCTCACTCTGGCAACTTCTTTCCACACGTGCGGATTGAGTGCATTCCCCTGGACCTCAATTGTGTGGCGAATCAATTGCTAAGAGTGTCACGTCCCAGCCCCACCACCGGGCCCGTAGACAGATCGGCCGCATCCAATGGGACTGGGCCCCACTGGGTGCAAGGCCTCAGATTTGACCTGGTCAGAGTCATCCCTAAGAAGCAGAATATGAACAATAATATACAAGCACAAATAGGATAATGAAGACTAAAATAATACAAGTATGGGCTTTAGCAACCCTACAGAATACAGAGTCATACAAACAGTCTAGGGACTCAGAATATGTCAATAGAATACCAATCTTACTCACACAAAGAGGATTACTACAAGGATGATATCGGAAAAGGAAATATGACTCCAAGATACACCCCGATCCTAAACCTAATCTTCTCCTGCGAAAAAGGGAATTCACAGAGTGTATGAGCCACAAGGGCCCAGTATAATAATCATAATAAATGCAGAATAATCATAATAATTTACAAAGAAATATAATAATCGCCTAGAATACAAAAAATAACCAGAAATACGAAAAACACACAGAAAACAGTCGTGTACATCTCCCTGGCTAATAATAGAAATCAACAGCACGAGGCTGGATCTTCGACTGTGAAGTCGGAACAGAACAAAACAGAATATCAACAGCCGTAGCCGGATCTTCGACCGCAGTCGGGGGTAGCACTACTACAGAAAACATGTGCACATGGCTAAGACTTACTCCTCCTAGCTGGGCGAGCCAAGAATGGAGATGTACTAAAAACCACGGAAATACAAAATACAGACAGAAAATACCAAATAACTAATGCAATTAAATAATTAAATACATAAATAAATTTACAAAAATAATTAAATAACTTAAATACATAATAATTGTCAGAAATATGGAATTTGCGGGTGTGAGAGTCTACATGGCTCCGAGCTACAGAGTTGGGTTCACCAAGTCCTGCGAACTACAGCTCGCTACGGATCTACCCAAGCAGAATAATCTAATTTAGGTTACAAAACTTGGGCCGGGCCTAAATTACAACTATAGCCCGAGCTAATTCAACAAATAAAAGAATTCATAGCTAGCAATTAAAGTTTTTCACAAAAATTTAGCTAAGCAAATAAAATTCTCCATGAAAGCTTTAAACATAACACCAGCACAATTAGCTTTCCAAGATTAAAATCAATACTAACCCGTGATTCTGAATATATAAATCTATACTTCTAACATGCACCACAAGCATTTAAGCAATACTAAAAAATAAACTAAACATTAACATGGACACATGATATGGACGAATTTTCAATGAAAAGGAATTTCTAAATCATGTAATGCATGCATACACACACACATACACATATATTTATATATATATACAACAAATCATAATGCATGACCATGTGTGTTAACAAATATCAACTAAATTATTTCATGGCTGCATACTCACAATATCAAGCTTACAAACATGTAAACCTATATCCAAATGATTTAAAACATGAATGCTAGTCTACATGTCCAGACTTACAAGGTGCATACACAAATATCATAATTGAACTATAGGCATCCTTTGGTAGTTGCATGCTTGCAAGGATACACAAGAATACAAGGTGAACAAAATCAAACATGCTTTCAGGTTGCTATGCATGCTTGCAAAATCATGAGAGATAAATAAAATCATAACAAAATAAGGTTGCAGGTTCCATCTTTCTCAATGTTGCAACATGCACACATAGAGTTTAAACTTAAAATTACAAAGGCATGCTACACAATATAATTCAAAATGACAAAAACACTCCATGACATGAAAGACAAGCTCAAATAAATACTCATAGTTAACAACAATTATAAACCAAATTAAAATTTTGACCAGCACATGATTCATGCAACAAGGTATAACATGTAGAATACTCAAGAGTAATCTCACAGGCAACATAAAAATTTCAATTTCAAACTAAACATAATTAGCATCTAATCATCTCAATAAAAGGTATTATAAGGCTATAAAATTACTCAACAACCAAGTATAAACACTCAAGTGAAATAAAGTGTTATCACGAAATCAACCAAGGTTTAACCATGATAAAGAGATCCATAAAGAATTCATGGATTCACATGCTCAACACAAGAGATATAAATACATGCTTTAGCACCATCAAAACAATTAAAACAAGGCAAGAAAATCTCAGAATTTCTGTAAAAATTTCAGCCTACCTCTAAGCTTGTTGGTGAAAAGATCCTCTCAAAATCCAAGCTTGTTGTAGTGACCTGAGTATTAGTGCCTAGCTTGGGGCTGTTTGCTTTTGTTTTTGTGTTGTTTTTTCTGTTTTTCTAGCTCCTAGAGCTCTTTCCAGGCAAAAAAATAAAAATAAAAAAAATACTTCCTTCCAGATGGAATTTGTTACGTAGATGTCGACAGTAAAACATGGTAACCACCTTCTTCAGGCTCAAGCTCAAACAATCTCCGTGCTGCCTTTTCTCCTAACTCTACATTCTTGTGAATCTTGCAGGCACCAAGCATCGCACCATAAACACTAATGCTCGGTTTAATCAGCATCTTCTCAATGAACTTCCAAGCCTCATTGAGCCTCCCAGCACAGCCAAGAAGATCGACCAAAGTCCCATAGTGAGCAACTGCAGGCTCCAATCCGTAATCTAGTTTCATGCTCTCAAAATATCTTTTTCCCCCATCAACCAAACCTGAATGGCTGCAAACCAAAAGAACACAGGAATGTTACATCATCCAGCTTTACGGGTCCTTTTCACATCTCTTCGAACAGCTCAGTAACATCTCTTCCAAACCCATGGCTTCTATACCCATCTGCCATTGCACTACATGTTGTCACATGGCTCTCATCCATGCCATCAAAGAGCTTTTGAACTATGCTTAATCCCCCACATTTAGCATACATATCTACAAGGGCAGTCATGACAAATATGTTTTGATCCAGACGCAACCTTATTGCATGCCCATGCATCCATTTCGCTTGGAGAAGCATTGATACATCAGCGATGTGAATGAATCTGGCTGAACATTCTTGCTGCTGCACATCCTGCAGAAGAGACGGAGAGCATCTTCTGCTTGCCCATTCTGCATATAGCCAGAAATCATAGCATTCCAAGAAACGAGAGTCTTTTCTGGCAACGTCTCAAAGATCTCAGCAGCAATGTCCAGTCTCTCACACTTGCAGTACATTGTGATAAAACAATTCGTGACTGACCTCCCTTCATCAGCATTTCCTAGTTCGCCGCAAGCATGCAGTACAGCCATTGCCGTGAACGCCTTACGGCAACATCTTCCTGAACAACATCATTGCCTCTGCAGCATTCCTGCTTTGTGCATATCCATCGATCAAAGATGAAATCTACGACTACCATCACCGTCTTGGTTTTCATAGATAATTTTTTATGGTTTGTAGCTGTATTTGCTTTGCTTGTTAATTTTGATATTATAATTAACAACAAATTTCTCAAAGAAACTTCTAATATGGTTCAGTTTTACATAAAAAATTTATTTCTGTAACTGACTTCTCAATCTGATGGCAGGATGACCTGACACCAACACCTGGCCAACAATGCCACCAAAGTCGGTTCACAATACAATACAGAGAATTATATAGGCAGCTGGTGATGATGAGAATGTGCTCTTAATTTGAGCTTTGCGGCGATCTCATCCATCATTGAATAGATATCTTTCATCTCTGGTTGGGATCGATCCCCAGCCTTGAAACTGTGAACTATTTCTTTTAGATCGAACAAGCTATGACCAGGCATTGTCTTCACTGCTCTTTGTTTCATCATCTCCTTCACCTTCTCAAAGTCTTCCCATCTTTCAGCTACAATGTATATGTTCAATAATAACGCATAGCGAGAGCTGTTGTAGGGTTCGAGCTCAATCAGCCTCTTGCCTATCTGCTCACCTAATTCTATGTCTCCATGAAAACGACATGAACCAAGCAAAGTACTCCACACCAGTGACTCGGTGTCCTCCGGCATGCTCATCAACACCTCTTCCGCTTCTTGAACCATACCTAGACCCCCATATAGATTCGCCATGCACCAATAATGAGCAAATGTGGGTTTGAGACCATGTATGCTTGTCATCTTGTCGAAATATCTCCTTCCTTCATCCAACAGCCCAGCACGGGAACAACCCAATAAAATCCCAACAAATGTAGTTTCATCAGGTTTTACTTCTGAATCTTCTTCACCTGAAGATAAAAAATCACAAGAAACACACTTAGAACCAGCTCATTCAAATCATCTCACAACAAAAGTCACACATCAGCTAAAACAAAACCAACCTATTTGAACCATTTCATCAAACAATGCAAGACCATCCTGAGCACAAGCATGAATACAATGCCCCAAGATCATCTTATTCCAAGAAACTAAGTTCTTCTCCACAATCCGATCAAAAACTTTCCTCGCGACATCCACCCGTTTACACTTACTATACATGTCAACCAATGCCGTCTCAAATATCAAGTTGTTCTTCTCCCGAAAACTCCGTACAAAATAACCATGCACGGACCTCCCATATCTGATCAAACCAAGTCTCCCACACGCTGTGGCAATGCTGACTATCGTCTTCACATCAGATAAGACTCCAGCCCTTTCCATCTCCCTAAAAAGCTCGAGACCGGACTCCGGGCACTGGCATTTAAGACAACCACTAATCATGATATTCCAAGAGACCACATTTCTTTCAGGCATTTTATCAAACAAGCAACGCGCACTCCTCAAGTCCCCGACTTTAACATATCCATCAACCAAAGAGTTCCAAGAAACCAAGTCTCGCAGAGGCATTTCATCAAACATAGCCCGGGCATAGCCAACAAGGCCACAGGCAGCGTAGGCATGGATCAAGGAATTGCAAAAGACGACGGAATCAGCGCCGCGTCTGATGGCCTGGGCGTGGACGACCTCAGCGTCGGTCTGGGAAGCGGAGCGCGCGCAGGAGACAGCGAGAGGGAGGAAGGTGAAGATGTTGGGGATGAGGCCGGAGCGAAGCATGGAGGAGAAGAAGGAGACGGCGACATGAGGGGAAGGGGAGAGGGAGAGAGATTTGAGGAGAGTGTTGAAAGACAAGAGGTAGGGAGTGGAGGGGAGGTGGGAGAAGAGAAGGAGAGTGTGAGGGAGAGGGGCAAGGGAGCAGGAGAGCTTGAGGAGGAGGGAGGCGGCGAAGGGGTGGCGGACCAGGGAGGAGGTGGTGAGGTGAGCTTGGCATTGGAGGAGATGGTGGAAGGAGGAGGAGAGGCGGAGAGGGAGAAGGGAAGGGTGGTCGAGGTAAGGGGGGCGTTCAGGGAGGAGCTCCGGCGAGGAGGAAGTAGTGCTTGGCTTTGATACTTGTCTTCTACTTGGAATTGAGATGATTGAATCCATCTAAAATTATTGTTTGCGGTTTTATTGTTCATGGAACGGATGATGAGGGAAGGGGGAGGGAGGGCGGAGTTACTTGAACAAGTGAAGTGGCACTCACTTGTGTGTTTCTTTAAATAATTAAATAAATAAATAAGTTATATCGGGATATATTGATTTTTTTTCCAAGTAATAAGATAAATCAGTGTTATTTATAAAATAAATGATTAATTAATTATATATAAGTAAGTAATTAGAGATAATTCAGATGAGTGGTATCGCAATTAGTTACCATGCGATAGCTCAAAAGTTTGATTAAAAATTTAAAATTTACTAAAGTAGTATTAGAGCCATCAAATCATGGCTTAGTCAGCACTAGGTATTTTTAAAATTAAAAAATAGTGGTTTTTATATTTTGACTTTTTATTTTTTATAATTATTAAAATAATTTATTTGTGGGGTTTTTAAAGAATTTTTTAAAAATATTATTTCTTTAAAATTTATTATCTTTTACAAATCATTTATTTTTAAAATAATAATAATATATTATTATAAAAAATAAAATAGCAAGCATTATTTGAAAAGTAGGGTTATTTCATGCATTTTTTTAAAAAAATTTGGCTACCACCTTATACCATAATTTTGTTGGTATGCACCAGCGTGAACATATATATATATATATATAGATAGATATAAATATTAAATTAACTATTATTGATATTATTTTATAAATTGTAAATGGATTATTTTATTATTATTTTCAATAATTTTTTATTTTATTTATATTTTTATATGAGTAACTTGCTTGTAGTTTAAAAATAATGTAAAACCATGGATTATAGGTTTATCTATAAGGGTCTATAATCTACTAAAGAGGGGAGACACATATAAATTAATCATTGTTCATTGCATTTACACCACTTTATTATAAAATAATAATAAACGAATCTATTAATAATTTATAAAATTATATCAATACTAATAATAAGTTTATATTATTGTTTATTTTTTCTTAAAAAAATTCAATAAACTAGAAGAAAAATGCAAAAGAAGAATAAGAAACTAGGAGGAGGAACTAGGAAAGAAGAGAAAAGAAAATTTAATTAAAAAATAAAAACAAAAATAAATAAATAAATAAATAATAAAAAAAGAATAGTTGATTTACTTTTTAAAAAAAATCAAGTTAAAAAATTAGCCTTATTTTTTAATAAATTTTTTTAAATTTATTTTTTAAAAATAATTTTTAAAAAATGCTGCTAAATTAATTATTTTTTAAAATATAAAATGCAGCTAAAGTTCACAAAAACGATGCTAACATAGTGGCATTTGTTTGTAAATAAAGCTATTAATATATTAATTTTGTTTACATGAACTGCTTTATACATTTTTTTTCTTTGAGGAAAAAAACTGACTAGTAATGAACTGGTTTTTATTCAATGCATTGGTTTATCCATATTTTTTAAGAAAAAATAAACAATAACATAAACAATATTTGCAACATAAAATAGATTTAGCGACTATTCTGATTATGACTACCAATAAACAAGAAGCCTAACTGGAACTCAAAACAAGAAATAAAATAAAATAAACACTGTTGAGTTTTTCTTTTGCTAGAGTAAGTATATTTTATCTATTTTCTTTTCTTTCACGGCTGAAACCAATGGTTGCTTGTGTTTACCCTATCTGTAATACTTTTTGATATATAATATTAGTTTGTGGAGGATGCTGGTTGGTTAGTCAAGCAAATTTCAAATTCTTCTCTCTTTTTGTGTGCATTGACCAAAGAAACCCAAAAAGCATACATTTAGACAATTTCACAAACACCTTTGATTTCACTGGGCATTTCATCAAACATCATTGTTTTCTTTATATTCAAAGGCTAAAACCTCATCAAACTAGTATTAGAGCTCAAGATGGCAACTAGTAGTAGTTCGACAGTGCCTAGCACTCCGGTGTCCCTTTCTCAGCCGTCAGTCCCTATGTTCACAAGGTAAGAGTATGGCAGGTGGAGCTTGCGGATGAAAACTGTTTTTAGGTCCCAGGAGTTGTGGGACTTGGTGGAAAATAGGTAGCTGAGTCTAAGGATGAAGCATTGGAGAAGGAGAACAAGAAACGGGATGTAAAGGCACTTTGCCTGATCTAGCAAGAGGTGGAGGGTCCAAATCTAGATCGCAGAGCAAAAGCCAAGTCAGCTCATGAAGCCTGGGAGATATTGAGGAAACAATGTCAGGGAACGTCCAAGGTTTTGTCAGTGAGGATACAAGCTCTATGGAAAAGCTTTGAGACGTTACAAATGGGTGATGATGAAGGTGTCCAGGTGTACATCTCTCGAGTTATTGTTATTGTAAATCAAGTAAAAGCACTTAGTCACAAGCTTGTGGAGTCGGAAGTCATGTCCAAGGTTCTTCGAAGCTTGGCTTCAAAGTTTGGTAGCTGTGGCTATTGAGGAGTCAAAAGAGATATCAAAGCTCTCTCTAAATGATCTCTTTGGGACTCTACAGGCTTATGAAGTGAGGGTGAATCGCATCGCTACAAAGACTGGCAAGAAAGCTCTCCATGTTAAGGGTGTATCCACAAGCACCAATCAAAGCAAAGAAGGAAGTCCAGGAGGCTCTTAGGGTGACAACAAAGGTCATGGGAGATCAAGGGAGAAAGAGCTCGAGGGAGCAGTGGAAGAGGCTTTGAAAACAAGAGCCACAAAAAGTGTTTTCATTGCAAGAGGTTCGGGCATGTGAAAGCTGAGTGTAGAGCAAGGGAGAAGCAACTAGAGAAAGGAGCTAGCCTTGTAGCTAAAGAAGGTGATGCTGGTAATCTATTCATGGCAAGCAGCTTCACTGAAGTTCAATCATACTTGGTCTGGTTGATTGACTCAGGGTGCTCTAACCACATGATAGGAGATAGGTTGTTGTTCAGTAGCCTTGATGAGTCATTAAAAGTCTCTGTGAGACTTGGGGATGACAAGGAAATGAAGGTCCATGGTGTAGGGACAATGACAGTCAACACTCAGTCAGGAGCATAGAAGATGCTACATGGAGTTCCATATATAAGGGCTTGCACATAATCTCCAAAGTGTGGACCAACTGCTCACCAAGGGGTACTCAATGGTGTTTGCTAATGACAAATGCGTTATCAGTGATAGTCAAGAGAAAAATCAAGTTAATTATCTCCATCACAAGGTCTAGGAACAATATGTTTCCATTGGAATATTGTGAAGGTTGAGAGTCTTTCAATTGTTGTGAGGAGTCAAACACCAGATGAGCTATGGCACTTGCGGTTCATCCACCTGAATTATAAGAGCTTAATGTCTCTAGCTCAGAGAAGAATGGTGAGAGGGATGCCTGAACTCAAGCAGAAGTTACAATGTGAGGATTGTGTAATGACAAAGCAAGCAAAGAAAGCATTTCCTAGCGGTGTATCACCAAGAGCAAGCTCTTGTCTCCAACCTATACAATGGGTGAAAATAGGTATTTTTACTTGTTTGTTGATGATTTTAGCATGTGGTGCTGGGTGTTTTTCATCAAAAACAAGTTAGAGGCTTTTGAAAAGTTCAGAAGTTTCCATAAACTCATGGAAAAGATAGACGGGCATGAAGCTCAAAGTAGTAAGAAGTGATAGAGGAGGAGAATTCTCTTCAAATGAGTTCCAAGGGTACTATGATAAGTTGGGGATCAAAAGAGAATTTATAGCCCCTTACTCCCCTCAGCAGAATAGGGTGGTGGAGCAAAAGAATAGAACAGTGGTAGAGATGGCCAGGGGACTGCTCAAGAGTAGAGAATTACTTGTAAAGTTTTGGGCAGAAGCTGTGTCCACTACAGTGCACCTCATTAATCGATCTCCAACACAAGCACTGCACAACAAGACCCCATATAAATCCTGGCATGGAGTTAAACCCATTGTAGGTTATCTCAGAGTGTTTGGGTCAATCTCATTTGCTTTAATTCCATCACACAGACACCAAAAGCTTAGTGATAAGTCTAAGAGGTGTGTGTTTGTTGGGTATTGTTCGGAGACCAAAGCTTATAAACTATATAATCCCATCACTTGCAAGGTTGTTGTGAGTATGGATGTAGTGTTTCTTGAGGGGTCTCGATGGAATTGGGGAGCAAATCATCAAGGAGAACCTGAGATCACAATTAAAGAATCAGTAGAAGGATCTGTTGGTGCAGTGGAAGACAATTCTAGAATTGGAGTTACTGATGCAGCAAAGGGAAGTGCAGTTAGTACAAGTAAAGATACTCCTGTACAGAGACAAAATGATCAAGCTGCTCAGACGGATGAGTCACCAACAAAGAAAACCTAATCATTGATAGATATCTACAACACTTGTACGTTTGCATTATGTGTTGGTGATCCAACTAAATTTGAAGAAGCAAAGAAGCACAAGGAGTGGAATGAGTCAATGAATGAAGAAATAGCTTCAATTGAAAGAATAACACCTAGGAGCTGTTAAATTACTGTTAGAAAGCATGTTGTGGGTCTGAAGTGGATATATAAGTCAAAAGTCAATGCTCAAGGCCAAATTGTGAAGTTAAAGGCCAGGTTGGTGGCCAAAGGGTACTCGTAGCAGTATGGGGTAGACTATGAAGAAGTTTTTTCACCAGTTGCTCGATTAGAAATAGTAAGACTAGTGTTAGCATTGGCAGCTCATGTAGGTTGGCTAGTGTTTTATTTTGATGTTAAATTTGTGTTCTTGAATGGAGACATTCAAGAGGAAGTGTTTGTAGTGCAACCTGAAGGGTATACAGTTGAGGGAAGTGAATACCTAGTCTACAGGATGAAGAAAGCCCTCTATGGTTTGAAACAAGCCCCCCGTGAATGGTATAGTAGAATTGATTAGCATTTTAGAGAGCAGGATTCATATGGAGTGAATGTGAGCATGCACTCTACAGGAAATAGTATACAAATGGAGAAAGTTTACTACTAAGCTTATATGTGGTATACAAGATCATCAGATGCTCTCATTGATCAATTCAAATCAGAGATGAAGAAGACATTTGAAATATCAGATTTGGGAGAATTAAACTACTTCCTAGGACTTGAAGTCAAGCAAGAACCAGATGGTATTTTCATTAAACAGAAGAACTACATCAAGAATCTATTACAACAGCTAAACATGAAGAATTACAAACCAGTTATAACTCCAATGGGAGTGAATGTCAGATCACAAGGGAACCCAGAGGTTAAGTTTAATGATTCAAGGAAGTACATAAGTCTAATTGGGAAGCTCCTATACCTCACCCACACTCGACCTGACATTTGTTACTCAGTGAGTTACCTATCAAGATACATGAATTGTTTGAGTATTGAGCATTTCTCTGTAGGAAAACGAGTGGTAAGATACCTAACTGGAACAAAAGAACTTGGGATATGGTTTTCTAGGGGTGATGAAGGAGAGTTGGAAGCATTCTCAGACAGTGATTGGGGGTTCTTTGTCTAATCCAAAGAGCACATCCGGGATGTTACTTCGTCCAGGTTTAAGTGCAGTGTCATGGAGATCACAAAAGTAGGAGATAGTTGCTTTGTCAACAACAGAGGCAAAGTACATCGCAGTAACGTCTGCTGCTTGCCAAGTGGTCTGGTTCAGGAGAATTCTACAAGACTGTGGGCATGTAATCAGCAATGCCACTCAACTTTGTTGTGATAATCAATCTGCAATTGTTGTGGCAAAGAACCCCGCACACCATGGAAGAACCAAGCGCATTGACATGTGTTATCATTTCATCAGGGGCCTGGTTTCAGATGATGTTGTTTCTCTACACCATTGTTCCACCAACAAGCAACTAGCAGACATGTTCATAAAACCACTCCTGCCTGAGAAGCATGTGGTCACGAGGAGCTTGATTGGAATGCACACACTTCAATCAAGAGGGGGTATTGAGGATGTGATTAAAGATGGGTAGCTAGTTGGAGGCATGGGGATGCAAAGTCTGTAAGCTCAAAGTATGGTATGAAGGTTTGAATGCATAACACTGTAAGAGATGGAATGGTGGAAGTGGAAGACTGTGATGTACAAGCATGGCACTATACCAAGCCAGGATGGTGTGGCCTGCTAAGTTGGTTGTTTGGTTAGAGTCTACGTAAGTTAGTTAAGTTGGCTGTTTTGATGTATTTTGAGAGAAATGGTTTTTATATGTGACTCAATCTCTAGTAGTTAGTGCCAGCCAATGCTGGAGTAGCTTAAGAAAAAATGTGACCAATGAGGCTATTGGGAGTGGCTCTAACCAATGGTTGCTTGTGTTTATGTTGCCCTATCTGTAATACTTTTTGATATATAATATTAGTAAGTAGAGGATGCTGGTTGGTTGGTCAAGCAAATTTCAAAGTCTTCTCTCTTTCTGTGTGCATTGACTAGAGAAACCCAGAAAGCATACACTTAGACATTTTCACAAACATCTTTGATTTCACTGGGCATTTCATCAAACACCATTGTTTTCTTTACATTCGAAGGCTAAAACCTCATCAAACTATGTACTTCACTCCTATTGGAGTTGTAACTGGTTTGCGAGCATCACATGCATGTCTTCTCTTTATTAAATGTGATCTAATAGAGTTTATCATAGATAAAATTAACATCTACCGTCACGGTCTTTGTTTAGATAGATAATTTTTAATGGTTTGTAGCTATATTTGCTTCGCTTGTTAATTTTGATATTATACTTGACAACAAATTTCTCAAAGAAACTTCTAATATGGTTCAGTTTTACATTAAAAATTTATTTCAATAACTGGTATCTCATTCTGATAGTAGGATGATTTGACAACAACACTTGTCCAACAATGCCACCAAACCTAACTCACGATGCAAAGAATTATACAAGTAACTAGTGATGATGAGATTGTGCTTTTCAAAGCCTTGAATGTGAACGACGAGCTCCAAAAAGCCCTCTCAAAGTATGAGCAGTTGAAGAAGCCTCCTATTGTGCAGTCTAAACAAGAGTCTGTGATGATACATCTTGCTGTTGAGCCTGAGGACTCCAAGGATTAGCAGAGAAGAAGCCCTTGTCAGAAAGCCAGTAGGATCTCACGCTAAGTCTAGGGGAGATGAAGACATGATGAATTATCTCAATGAAATGATATTCATGTTGAAAAGATGATTGAAGATGGCAAGCTGACATCAAGCATGGGCATACATGCCAATCACAGTATGGCTGCGCTGTAGTTGTGGCATGGTTTGAGTAATGGAGAGGAGAAGGATGGGCAGTATGGTTGCAGGGATGGTAATGCTCTGGTCTAGAATGGCGAGGTCTGCAGGAGATGAGAAGAAGAGCATGGTGTCCTGTAGTATGGTAGTTGAAGCAGTTGAAGTGTTTTGAGAGAAATGAATATTTTATTTGGTCAATCTTTTTGGTTTCAGTGTATGGCCAATGCTGGCACACGTTAAGGTTATAATGTGACCCATGGGAGAAGAGATTGTGTGTTAACCAATGGTGTGTTAGTGTTTTGTCTGGTGACCTGTAATAGTTTATAAATCTTGCTAGTGCTGTGTCTTGGTTTGGGTTCCAAAACTGTCTTCTCATTTACTTCTTTTTGAAAAAAAGAACCTCGTGGGGCTGTTTTTATTGAATAGAAGTAAAGTAAAACAAAAAAATACAAGGAGAAGAACCGATAAAAAAACAAGACAAACATTAAAATTTAAAAACCGTAATCGATGAACGATTTCATAACCCAACGAGGGAGGTCGCGACCAAAAAAAGAAACAAGTTAAGGTTAGAGGAGTTGGCTCCATAGGGCGGCAAGAGTGATCAGGGAATCATCCAAGTAGAGGGAATACAATGAACTTTAGGAAAATTTAAATCAGCGAGAAGAGATCGAATATGGGTAAACTGAGAGCTGAATCTCCACCGGGTGACAAGATCGGGATGTCTCGAGCATAGAGATAGTTTCATTCGAATTGATGAAGATGTGCTTGATGTTCGTGAAGTTATCCGAGACGGACTCAAGTGCAACAGAGAAGGGCGTAGATCTCATCAACGAGCGAAATTAGATCGAACCAAAGTGCAGACAACTCGCAAGAGACACAACATAATTAGAGTTTGATAGGAAAAAAACCCGCAAAAACTTCATCAAGAAGCCGGATTGAGATTGGAATGAGAGAACAAGAACACTGCACAAGAATGGTGAAGTTATGCAGGGATGAGTTTTTTTGTCCGCAAGGCCACGGTGACAAGTGATGTATTCCTGAACATGGGAAAGAGCTCGACAGACAATGACAGGAATGTTAATAGGAGTATCTCGAAATATGGCATCACGAAATGGATTTCCAAATGAACCAAGCGACAGTCAGAATGACAGAGATGCAATGCATAGAGAAATTCCCATTAGTGAGCCAGAGCCCTCAAACGAAACCCATTAGGGAAATAAATACTAGCATTAAGCTTCAAGCGAGGGAAGTTCCAAAACCCTGCTTTAGTAAGACCGCATTGACAAAAAGGTGCTCGATTGTTTCGGGAATAAGCCACACAAAATACAAGGGTTATCAGGGCCCAATCTCAATTGAAATAAGAAATTAGAAGTAGAGAGGCGCCCATGAAATAAGAGTCAAAGGAAATGTTTAGCCCGAGGGGCAATAAACAGTTTCCAAAGGACATGCCAACCAGACCAAGATTCAGACAGAATATCAGAATGATTCAAATGCTTATAGACAGTGGCAGCAATCTTGTGCTGTTTAGTGGAGGGGTTCCAAACCCAATGATTGCAGGAATTGGAATCAATAATACTGGAGGAGAGATCATGAAAATTAAAGTTCAAGCCAAAAACATGAAATAACTGAGGCTCATTCCAGCGATCACCACTGATGAAATCAGAAATAGCAAGAGAATCAATATCAGTATCAACATTAAGAAAGGTAGGCTTGAGGGCAATGGGGATCTCAAAGCACCAAGGGTCCCATAAAAAGATGTTCTCGTCCGGATTAATGGAGTTAATACGACAATTAGGCTTAATTCGAGTAGCAATCCTCGTGAGGTAGCGAAAAACCGAGAGCACTTGGAAGGGGGTTGTTTCTCCAAAAAAATTAAAAATCACCATATTTAAACCGCAAAATGTCCACCCAAATAGAATCACCATTGTTAAGAAAATTAAAAAAGTGTTTAGCCATCAGAGAATATTTAGCAAGAGAAAGATTTCTAATACCAATACCCCCCACTCTTACTATCGCTGATGTTGTTCCAATTCAGTTATGAATGCCCTTTCCATTCGTCGCTTCTACACCAAAAAAATTTTCGCACAACTCTGGATATCTCAGAGACAATGAAGTCAGGAATGGGATATACTGAAAGGGTATAGATAGGGATAAAAAAAATAGTAGTATTAATCAGAGTGGTTTTAGCTGCTTGAGAGAGGTTGTAGTTGCTCCATCTAGAGCAAAGGTGATGAATCTTATCAACCAAGGGGTTAAAGGAGGAAGCAGCAAGACGCTTAGGGGAAATTAAAATACCAAGGTATTTAAAAGGAAAGGAAGCTTGAGTGAGATTGAGAATAGAAGCGAATACTGGGAAGAAACATGTTTGTTACACCAAGTTGGAAAGAAAATTTGAGATTTGGTGCGATTGGGACGTTGACCGGAAATGTGATTATACAACTCTAAACACTGGTTGATATTCCTAGCAGCTTTCCTAGAGGCATTAGTTATAAGAATTAAATCATCGAGAAACATAAGGTGGTTGAAATTATGATTATGATTCGGGAAAAACCAGGATCAAGCCAGAAGTGAGACCGTGGTTGAGATTGGTGGTTAGGATCTGGGAAACCAGGATAAATAGGTAAGAAGAAATAGGGTCCCCCTGACGGACACCCCGGGACGAGGGGAACCAGGGGGAAGGATTGCCATTAATAAGAAGAGAGAAGGAGCAAGAGTGAAGGCAAGCCGAAATCCAAGAAATCCAGAAAGGTGAAAATTCATGCGGCAAAAAGACAGCAAGAATTGCATTCCAATTAACAGTATCGTAGGCTTTCTCAATGTCAAGTTTGATAAGCATCCTGGGGGGGTTTTTGATATCAGATTCTAAAGTATGGGCTATCTCTTGCACAAAGAATAATGTTATCGAAAAGAGCAACGATTGAAACAAAGCCACCGCTCTCGACCGATTAAGCTTAGGGAGAACAAAATGTCGCATTCGATTCGCTAAAAAGTTTGAAAATAATTTTGAAATTAACATTGCAAAGAGATATGGGTCTAAAAATCGAAACACAAAGGGGGCGATCTTTTTAGGAATGAGAGTGATGAAAGTTTTACCCCAAGACGGAGGGAGAATGGATCTTTCAAAAAAAAACAAATAACGACCATGAACAAATGATCCCCGATAATGGGCCAAAAACTACGATAAAAAAATCAGCACTGAAACTATCGTGACTGGAGGCTTACCAGTGGGAAGATCAAGAAGAGTGAGATATACTTCCTCCTTGGTAACCTCCCGGACTAGAGAGCGAACGATTGAATCAGTGAGGCGAGGGAAATTGACCGGTAGAAGATCGATTAAGATGTCGTTATCAGTGGTGGGGGCTGACCAAAGGTTTTTGTAGAAGTCCAAAAAAGCACCTTCAATACTAGAGTGATTTTGACAGCGGGAGCCATTAGCATCGATAACCTGAGAGATGAAATTAGTGTGAGCGCGAATGCGAGTAGAGGCATGGAAAAAACTGGTGTTCTGGTCGCCATCTTTGATCCAAAGCATGCGGGCACGTTGAGCCCATTTAATACTACATTGACTCTGCAAAGAAGCGAAATTAGCATATTCTTGCATTAAGAGAGATTGGGAAATAGAATTGAAATCGAATTCTCAAGATTACTAATGGTGATTTCACTCGGACATAAGGTCCGGTCTCAGCTGAATTGACACCGATCTATGCCGTTGGAGAGTTGATAGCGAGCGCGAGAGAGGAGATGCGAGAAAGCTTGTAAGGGATTCCCATGGGGATGACAGTTCCAAGCATCACAAACAACATCATGGCAACCTACAAAATTCAACCAATTAATATCAAAGCGAAAAATTCTAGAAGTACGGGTAGGGAATGGGGAAGAGGAGAGAAAAAGAGGCGAGTGATCAGAGAAAGACCGGGGAAGATGTTTAAGAGAGTTAGAAGCAAAGGAATTGGCCCAATCAAGGTTAAACAGACATCTATCAAGTCCGCCCAATGACGAGCAAGACCCATCCGATTGTTACACCAAGTAAAAATGAGGGGCCGAGAAATTATCATCAATCAAAGGGTTATTAAGCTCAATAAAATTTCTAAAAAATCTAGCTTTACGATCATAGTAAGCAAAATGTGCTACCTTTTATGCTCGAACTCGTGGAGAATAGTGTTAAAGTCTCCCGTGATGAGCTGGGGATATGTAAAGCGGAAAGTTTCAAAGCTCACTCCACAAAACAACATTGTTTACGAAAACACAAAGAGTTATAGATAGCCAAATAAGAAAAGGTTTTTAGAGGAGTTAATAGTAATAATGAGATGGAGAGCGCTTAGACACGTAGATAGAGGGTGACAACCCCAACAGATGAAGCTAAAGGACAATAATGCCGCCAGAGAAACCACTCGGAAAGAATGGCGGCCCAATCCCGCTTTTTGGGAAGTTTCCTGCAGAATCGAGAAAGACGATCAGTGTTAGCTCTGGTTTCAACAAGACAAACAACAGTTGGTTTGTGAGAACGCATAAGACTGAAGACACGAAAGTGGAGGTATCACGCCAGAAATACCCTCGCAATTCCAAAGAAATGATTTTTAGTTGTATTCATGGAGAAACAAGATAAATAAGGAGGGAAGAGAAAGACTCTAGGAGTAGGGTTCGATTTCCAGGGTTCCACTCTCCCTTCGAGACGAACTGGGAATGTTAGACCCTTTCCGAACAAAGAGAATCACGTCCCCGCCTCGGTTTGGTATCGAGCTAAAGTCATATCATCATCCGGACTATCAGGAAGGATCTCTTCCTCCGACATCTCATTGTCATCATCTTCATCAGAGAAATCCTCATCCTGACAGTCATCTTCTTCCATGCCCTCCACCTCAAGAGCAGCGGAAATTTTCTCGACTAGATCTGAATGAGAACAAGGGTTTGGATGGGAAGAGGAGGTGAAAGGGGGCTGGAGAGAGGACCCGAAGAGTGGGAGGTGGGGAGGTCTGACGCCTTGGAATGAAGCGCTCTGCTTTTTCTGGGGGAGGGTGAAAGGAGGTGATTTGATTGGTCATGCTGGGCGGTGAGGCTTTGGAAGCGAGCATGGTCCCGTCTTGGGACTTGGTCATGCTGGGCGGAGAGACATTGGAAGTAAGCAAGATCTCATCTTGGGACTCGGAGAGGGGAGTGGGAGCGAAAATCGAGGGGGAGATAACGGGCGTTCTCTGAACCGAGGGATCAATGGGTGTAGGGTCTGGGGAAACAACTGTCTCCACTGTAGGATTGATGTGAGTAGTGGGGGGCCGCCCACTATGAGTAAAGGATCTACCGCCACGTAGGCTGCGAGGAGCGGATCCTCGGGGGACGACAATCTCGGGACTCGGATCGGCTGCAACACCGCTGGTCGTGCGAATGGAGTGAGCGCCACCGCCCACCGACCACGAGTGTTACCACGCCCGGCGAAACCAAGAGCCAAGGGCCATAATCGTGATCGTAATTCTTGCCGCCCGTAAGAGCCGACGGGGAGGCGTCCGGAGAAGCGGTCGAGTCATCCATTTAGTTGATCCTCGACTCCTGATACCAAACTAGATCCAGTTCCAGTCTGCCACACTGGGCGAGACGGATTAGGTCTAGCAGCACCGGGAGTCGCAGAAGAATTACAAGAGTTGGTCCCATGACCGATCAAACCACAGGAATAGCAAAAGGTAGGTAAGCGCTCATACAAAACGATGACAAAGACTCGATGGTGATCGTCGCCTATCCAAAAACCTCTACTGAGAGGTTTGGACAGATCAACATCAACACAGATGCGAGCAAATTTGGATCGGGTAAGAGCAGCGGTAAATTCATCAACTTTAAGAAGGGTCCCAAACTGATTAGCAATGGCTTCCAAGGTCTCTCCTTCCCAGAACTCAACAGGAAGGTTGTGAAGTTGTATCCAAATAGCTGCAGAGGAAAGCTTAGCAAATGTGGGCTCGAAGAACGGCTTCCACGGCGAGAGTTGCAAGATAATTCCGTTGACCGACCAAGGTCCATCAAGAAGAAGGCATTGCATTACTTTCTGCGAAGAACACCGAATAAGAAGGAAGCCATTGGGAAGATCAGATATAGAAATTTCACTCGAAGGAACTCCATTTAGCAAGAAGATCGCCTTTGACTCGGCGAAAGGGGGGACTGCCGAAAAAGCTTCCCATAAAAGAGCATGCCTGGAACTTGAGACAGTGCTCGCTCAAAGAATCACCATCAAGTTTGATGAAAGCTCAAGTGTTTTCTTTGAGTTTGGAGAGAATATGGGGGATTATGCAAGGGGAATTGTCGCAAGGTTGACGAAGGGAAGAGGCGACTTGAGCCCAAGACTTGGATTGCGCCGGGAAGGAGGAGGGACCGATGTCGGGTCCCCCGCTGCATGGGCAAGGGGAGCGACTAAGAGAGAGACAGAGTCAGGGCTGAAAGCAGAGCAGAGTAGAGAATGTGCAAGTTGGGAGTTGAGCATTATTGACTGAGAGAAAGTGGAGAGTGTGTGAACACCCAGGCATTTAATCAAACACTGGGTTTTCACTAAACATTTCATCGAACACCTAGTTCTCTCTCAATCCCGATGATTGTTCCTCATCAATATGGTATCAGAGCTTCGGTGATGGCAACCAGTAGCTCATCGGCTGCAGTCAGCACCCCGGTGACCTCTCTTAGCCGTCGATCTAGGTGTTCATAGGGCAGGAGTATGGCAGGTGGAGCTTGCGGATGAAGACCGTCTTCAGGTCTCAGCAACTGTGGGATTTGGTGTAGAAGGGCGTGACTAAGTCGCAGGATGAGGCCATGGAGAGAGATAACAGGAAGCAAGACTCGAAGGAGCTATGCTTGATCCAGTAGGAAGTGGACGGCCCAAACTTGGACCACATGCAAAAGCTAAGTCAGCTTATAAGGCCTGGGAAATATTGAGGAAGCAATGCCAAGGAACGTCCAAGGTGCTATCCGTGAGGATTCAAGCTTTCCAGCAAAGCTTCGAGACGCTGCAAATGGGAGATAATGAAGCAATTCAGGAGTATATCTCATGGGTTATTATTTAAACAAGTGAAGAGACATTGACATTTTGACAATCACTTGTGTGTTTCTTTAAATAAATAAAAATAAATAGGTTATTTCGTAAATATTGATTTTTTAAAAATTAAATAGATAAGTCAGTGTTATTTATAAATAAATAAATAATTACATCTAAATAATTAATTAAAGATAATTAAGATGAGTGGTAGCACTATTAGTTACCATGCGGTAGATCGAAGATTTGACTAAAAATTTAAAAAGTATGAGTGAGGTGGTTGTTATTTATTTATTTTTGTAATAAAAACGACAACTGTTGTTGGTGGATCCATTGCCACTACTTACACTTGTTTTCACAATGGTGTTAATACCGCTGGTTTATGAATATTGTAGTGACTATCCACATTGTCAAATAAAATAAAATAAACAAGGACTTTCCCAAAAAGATGCCCCATTTTATAATTTATTGTCACAATGGCCTTAGGGCAGTTCTAGGACCATCAAATCATGGCATATTTAGCACTCATGTGCTTACTGGGTTGTTGATTAAGCATTTTTAAAATTTAAAAAAATTATTTATTTACAATTTGACCTTTATTGTTTACAATTATTAAAATAGTTTATTTGTGGGGTTTTTAACAAATTTTGTCTTAAAAAAGTATTGTTTGTTCTTAAATTTATTATCTTTTAAAAACCATTTATTTTTAAAATTATAATATATTATTATAAAAATAAAATAGCAAACATTATTTGAAAAGTAGTGTTATTTCTTGTATTTTTATTTTTAATTTGGCTACCACCTTATTGCCATAAATCTTTTTGGTATGCACACATGTATATATCTTTTAAAATTAAATTGCTATTATTGATATTATTTTATAAATTGTAAATAGATTAGTGTATTATTTTTTTTAATAATTTTTTATTTTATTTAAATTTTTTTATTTGAGTAACTTGCTTGTAGCGTAAAAATAATATAAAACCATGGTGCAATGGTTTAGCTAGAAGGGCCTATAGCCTACTAAAGAGGTGGATAACGCATATAAATTAATCATTGCTCATTACATTTACACCACATTATTAAAAAAAAAATTTAATTAATTTAAAAATATTTATGTATACATACTAATAAAATTATGTTTAGGTGGCAGTGAAATTAAAAAAGAATCACACAAAAAAGCCATATTTTTCAAATAATTCTTGTTATTTATTTTTAATAATATATAATTATTTTATTTTTAAAAAAATTCGGTTAAATGAAACAAGAAGTGATGAAAAAGAAGAAACTAGTAGAAGAAGAAGGAACCAGAAAAGAAGAGAAAACAGAAAATAATAAAAAAAATAAAAACAAAAAATCTAAAAAAGAAATAAATAATAATAAAAATTAGAGAAGCTGATTTATTTTTTTTAAAATCAGGTTAACAAAATAAGCCTTATTTTTTAAAAATATTTTTTTAATCTACTTTTTTTTAAAAAAAAAAATGCTACTATATTAATTATATTCTTAAAATACAAAACACTGCTAAATGTCACAAAAATGTCGATAACAAAGTGTCGTTTGTCTATAAATAAAGATGTATACATTAAAAATAAATAAACATATGCATAACTAGCATCGCCAGATAATGCCTGAGTAGTAATATATTAGTTATATTTACATGAACTCCTTTGAGAATTTCTAAAAAAATCTTTATTTCTTTTGTATTGTTGTACAATATTGAGTTGTAATAAAATTTGATGTGTTTCACATTATTATTTTGCCTAACATGGGTTTTGAATACTTTTGAAATTGATTTGAAGTGGGATACTAAGAAGCCCTACATCGTTTTGGCGTTATAGGTCGAGGAGTGACATCCTTTGAGTCCAAATTAAGTAGTGGTAAAATTATTCTCCTAACGTTCCTCTACACTACCTCTTAAGACTCATTTTGGAAATAGAATCCTTTGAAGGCCACAGCCTCTTGCTAATTTTGAAGCAGTAGTATACTATTCTCCTAGCGAGGGCCTCCTCACTTTCTCTTGAGATTCACTTGGGTTAGCGAAAACCTCTTGAAGACCACAAGCTTATGTGAGCTTAAAAAGTGGTAAAGAATTCTCCTAGTGAGAGTCTCCCCACTACATTTTAAGGCTCATTTAAGTGAATGGAAACCTCTGTTAAGAACCATAAGCTCTTATGAGTTCAAAGAAGTGGTGGACTGCCCTCCTTAGAAGAGCCACCTAACTACCTCTTGAGACTTGCAGGGGCTAATGGAAATATTTTGTTAAAGACCACTGAATGATGTTAAGACCATTTAAATGTCCAAAAAAAATAATAAAAAAATTACTTTCTAAGCACTCCCAATTAGTAGGAAAGAATGAGTTTTAAGCAACGATGAAGAAAGAGCTTCTCAAATGGTTGTCACGTCCCAGACCTAGCCAAATTGAACCCAATAGCAAATAGTATGAACCCAGTAAGCCTGCAAGTCACAAAATTTGTCTTAAACTAGAAGAATGATAACAAATTAACAAAAATACATGTACAATTTAAGGATATATCATAAGTTCAAATGCAAGAATGATTAAAATATAGAAATATCCTAATTACATGATTTGGTGTCTAGATAACAAATACAACTTAAGATATAATTCCAAAGGAAAACAATTACTTATCGATTGTTTAGCAACCTTGGGTTTACAACTCCCGATCTTAAAATGATTTAAAACAACTTCATGAGCTCACTTGAATAATAAGTAATCCAACATTTGAAAATCTTGAATTTAAAACAAATAGAATAATCAAGATTGAAACAAGAGTTGTCAACATTTGAAAAGGAAAAGCAAGTAGATAGCATAACCAGATTAAGTATAATTATTGGCCCAAAAATATTGGAATCAGATGAATTTCTGAACTAAAAATGTAAATAGAAAGATAACTGGTAATAGTGTATGTCTCCAAATTCTCAACAAATATGAAAGGTCATATGTTAATCATTTGTGACCTGAGCCAAGATAACAAAAGACATTTATTTACCCTCAGTGACCTAAGATTGAATATTAGATGTGGGCTTTGTTCTTGTCCACATCCTCTTTATCTAACTTCTTTAAAATATGAGAGCTTTGGATGCCTCATCAACTTTTCCTCATTTCTAGCTTCCTGTGATGTTTTGTTTCCATTGCCAGCCAATGTCATCTTGGTTTTGCTTCAAATAGCAATGAGCTACTTTCTTCTTTCTCTTGCTTCTACTTCTTGGTGTGGTGTTTGGAGAGGCTGGGAGCAAAAGAGAGAGGAGCTTCAAGGCCAGCCAATCTCACCAAGTAAATGTTCAACAGTGAGTTGCTTGATTTCCCATTCTTGTTATTTTAGGTCGCAAGCTAATGCTTTTGAAGATGTTTGTCTCTTGCCATGATCTTGTGTTCTCTTTCTACTTTAGTTTGATGGTGATTAAAGATGATCACGTGTTACCTTACAGTTTGATGTATGTCTAGTTTAGATTATAAGTATGCTTTGTCTGAGATTAATGCCTTGGTGCAGGGACGGAACCAAGACTCAATGGTAGGGGGGCTGAAGCCTAAAAGCAAAACAAAACAAAAATAAAAATAAAAAAAATAATTCAACAAAATAATTATTTTAAATGAAGAATAATGTGCTAATATAACAAAAAATTGAATACACATATTAAAAAAATATATAGTATAATTTAAATTTTTATTATTACCAATAGTAAATATATGAGATTTTGAATAATTCAACTAATAAAAATACATCTCAAGTTAGTATATTTTTTAAAATATGATAAAACTGATCACTCTCACTACAAACAACCAAACTATTGTTTATAAAAAGCTTTTGTTCTTTCACTCTAGCATATATAGTACATTATAACATGTGCATATATGTTATAATATATTTTAAATTACTAAAATTTGCATATAAGATTTTTTTATTAAAATTTTGAAATCCTAGTCATTTTTAAATTTTAAAAATAAAATGTGAAAAAATGCACCAAGAGAGATTTGAACTTGGGTGGATCAAAAAATCAAATACTTTATGAATAAACCCACTAACCACTCAAACCCACCTACATTACTTGCTTTTATATGTCCAAATATTATATTTTATATTAATTTGAATATAGGAAAACCAAAAATCATCAAATCTTATAGTGGAAATTGCCAAAAAAACCCTTTAAGTTTGTAAAATTGCCAAAAACACCCCGTTAGTTTTGCAATCCCCAAAAACCCCCTCCTTTTAAAGTCTATGTTTTTCAAACCCCCAAACCCCCGTAGAACGGATGCGAGCGGAGTGAGTTTCAAATTTTTGGACGAAAATGCCCTTGCATGGAGGAGTCGTGCGCACAGCACCATCTCGGCGATTTGAGAGGAAGTGGGGTTTTTCAGTAGGGTAACCCCGAGAGACAATTTATTGGAGCCGTTTAATTGCTTTTTCTCAACTCACGTCTTCGACTTTTCAATTTCCAGGCTGTCTCCGAAGTTGTCTCTCACCGGTAAGCCTCCGTAAATTGGCATTTCATGCCTTTTCCCTTTCCACGCAGTATCTCAAAGGAGAAGTCCCCCTGTGACTAGTTGGCATTTCATCGCTTGCAATCTAAGGTATTGAGTATGGTTTTATGTTAACTGCTCACATTACAAAGAAAGATTTTTCGGTTTTGTTTTTGTCTCGCTTTTTTGTTGGAAGATATTGAAGTCTCGTAGGGGGATTTCTACGGGTTTTTGTTAGTCTGCAGGAGATTTCTCGGCTAGGGTTTTGTTTTTGTTTTTGCATTTTCGTATGTATACACTATCGAAAATAGTTTTTCGATTATATGATTTGTGTAATATGTATAATGTACATTTCCGCTTCGCTTGATATAGTTCGCGCTTTTACAAACGAGGGTCGACGTTTAAGAAATGAGATGTTCTGAGTTTAACATTTGTTGTCTCTGCTTTAAGTATTCTCGCTCTGCTTTAACAAAATGGGTCTCTGCTTTAACATTTTATATCTCTGCTTAATAACCGAGAGTTTACTGCTTAAAACCTTATATTTCCGCTTAAACTTTTATCAATATCGCATGTTGAATGTGTTGTTATTGTCTGCAGCTTGTGATTATGGCGGTCAACCTAGTTAATGGGCGTTGCTATTTGACACCGGTTGTGGAGACCTTAGCTGAATTGAAAGTTAACACGACCCCTCGACACTGGGAGATTATTCGAAGGACACCGCTTTGCGCTGTTCATCGAGTTTGGAAGCCATATACCAAGAGAGGGCCCTTCTTGATTCTCTTTTTGCAAAGGTATCGATGGTCGCACCAATAAATTCGGGATCGGGGAAAGCCTCGCCGAAGCTTGCGACCTCAAGATGTGGCCCTCGTTCTTGGTCTCAGCGTTGCGATGGCGACGCGAGTGGTCTTTCGGAAGAAGAAAACCGGTCGGCGTTCGAAGGGCGGTATCTATCAAAGACCCTACGAGAACACAGAGACTCCATCAAGAGCACTCGGGTGCAACTTGTTCGACGAGGAGGGAGAAGAAGATAATTTTGTCAAACTCGATGGTGTACCTCATGGTGACAGTCCTCTTCCCAAATACATCATGCCTCGGTTCCGAACCGGATCGCTGATTACGTCGATGATCTACCGACCATGGGCGATACGCACGTGGGCGCAGGGCGACGCACTAAGTGGCTTATGGAGGATATTCCACAAGCGGCCGCCCGAGTGCAAGATAGATGCGCGGAAGATAGACCATACGGGGATACATTAAGGGTTGCTCGGTCGCGCTTAACGTCCGGTTTTACGAGCTGACCGGAACGGGGAAGAAAGTCCGTTCAGGAAGATCCCAAGGATGTTGTGCTACGGTGAAAGTACTTACCGGAAGCAAGCGACGGTGAAAACGAGCTTGTCATCGCTCGATGGAAAAGAGGTAATAAATCATGGACAATGTTTAACATAAGTCTTTAATGTTTAAACATTTTATTTAGCGTTTAACTTTAGTATTTTACCGTTTAACTCTTATTCATACCTGGTTTAAATATTTTTGTTCTCCGCTTTAATTATATTCTATAACGTTTAAATATATAGTTTTTATAGTTTAAAATGAATGATCTCACTGAAATTGTTTGGTTTACATATGTTAGTTTCTGAAATGGGTTCCGTGACGACGTCAAGAAAGAAATATTTGTTGGCGCCAACCCGACGGATGGATGCCATCGCTCCCGAACCACTTGCTCGAGGCGGGGATGAGAGGCGCCTCTATCGCGTGCGCCCGGACGCCGCTCTCCTACTTCCGGCACCACGCCGCGACGCAGTTCCTCGACGCCGAGAAGCCCTCCCCTACCCCGGCAGTTGCAACAACCCCCTACCACGACAACGATGGGGTCCCCTCGACCATGGCAGCCCTCCGACCGTGGTGACCGCACCGTGACATTGGGCGAAGATGTCACCGCAACTCTTGACGAGCATGCCGAGATATTGACGATCGAGTTTCTCGGCTTGTCGCCGTGTGGAGGCGCCGAAGGACGTTTCACAACCGTACCGCGCCATCCTCGAAAAGAACTGAAGCACCCGGACGAACGAGGCGTCGGAATTCGACGACGACGACATCATCGGAAGGTCATTCCAAAGGCGGCCACATTCGAAGAGACTCTGCGAAAAAGAGGAGAATAATATCGCCTCTGTCTCCACCGCCGGCCGACGATGAAACAATAGCAACACCATCGATGGTCGATGCCTTTATCGAGTCTGCCGCCGATGTACATGGCCACGACGTGAGGACACATCAGATGATGCGGCCGTTGCGCGGTTGAGAAGGTCGTCGACTCTCTTCTCGATGAAATCGTCGACCCGGTGGAACCGTACGCCAAGATGCGGCGATCAAAGATGGACACAATCCCACGAAGATCAAGAACAAGTTAAGGGTGTGTCTCCCAACGATGCTCAGTTGTCATGGCCACGGTTGAGAAGATCGTCGAATCCGTTGCTGGTGGCCGTAGGCAGACGATGCTGTAGCCCAAGCGGGGACACAATCCCACCACAACAAGAACCATGTAAGGAAGTGTCTGCGGTTGATCTCGTTGCTGCCGTCGTCACGATCGAGCCGGACACAATCCCACAACAAGAACAACAATGTAAGGATGTGTCTCGCAGCTGATCTTTCGTCGCCATCGCCCCCGCGATCGAGGAAGATCGTGATGAAGACCCCGACCGAAGCAACGAGAGAGATGATCAAGGCCAATCAAAAATTGGACCGGATACTATCTCGAAAGCTTTTTATTCGAAGAAGAAGAAATGGGTTGGCTCGAGTCGTCTTTAACAAATACGAGCAGGGGAGTTGATGAGGATCTTCCTCAACTCGCTCTATGGACGGGTAAGTGTAACGCTTTTTATGATATTGTTTAAAGGGTTTCTTATAGTGTTTAACGATTACCTAATAGTGTTTAATACCATTATGTTATCATTTACGCTTTTCGCCTTTACCGCTTTAATTATATATAATATCATGTAACAATTGCTAATATCATTTAAATATTTACAATATGGTCTTCTAATATCTCATATCGTTTAACCTCAAAGACTGTCTGTGTGGAAGAATGACGTCGTCAAGACCACACGCGACAGAGTTATACACGCCGCCGAGGGGAAGGAGATGGTCATCGATGATGTGATGGACGCCAGTACGCATAATACAAAAGTCGCCGAGCAAAGAGCCATATCCTCTACAAGAAGCGCGCTCCATCATCGACCAGCTTACTGGCTTTATGTCAAAAGCGAGACGACGACATGACACACGATTATGGCTATGATCGGGGATGCCATGCGCAACTGCGCATGAAGTTCAAATTGTCATCCTCCCGATAATCATGAATGGCCACTTCCACGTCGTCGTCCCGGACAATGATAAACAAGAATACAGTGCATTATTCTTCATGTCCGGTACGATAAGGACGCGTTGACATGGTAAGTTCTTTAATTATGTCCCGATTAATATCCTGCTTGGTATTTAAATCGGTATTCTAATCTCGACTTGCATATCTCGACAATGGAATCTATTCGACCTTTGTGTCGATATGGAGTTAGGCGAGTCGCCATTCAGAAAGACCCGCCTGCACGGCTACGTAAAACCCCACGCTAAAAACAAGGAAGCGCCGATTGCGCCGGCCCACGCCATGCGGTTTATCGAGCACTCACCGTGGATGAGAAGTTACGGCCACCGCATGCGAGCGTTCCTTACCTCGGGACACGGTATGTTACCCCGATACTTAAGGAGGGAGGGCACGGGCGTCCCATGACAAAGGGGGTCATCGCAAGCGAGTTAAATTGCTTTTTAAATAACATGTCTCAGATATCCGATCGTCAATTTTGTTTTCAAATGTAAATCGACAAATTCAATTCATTGTTTTCGTGTTCAAGAACATGACTTGTATATCTTAATGTAAATTTTTGTTTGTTTTTGAATTGTAAAAGCTGGGTTAAATTCCATCTCGGGTTTTATTTCATTGTTTAATTTACGTTGTAATTGTGTACATTTCACTTTCATTGTTTAAATATAGTATATATCGCTTTAAACATCAGTTTTTAAATATTTCAAATTACGGTGTACCCGCTTTAAAATAACACTGCTCTGCTTAAATAAATGCACTCATTGTTTAACTAAATATGGAAAGTTGCCCATCAATACACAATTCAATTCATTGTTTTTGTTTTCAAGAACACGACTTGTATATCTCAATGTAAATTTTTGTTTGTTTTCAATTAGTAAAGGCGGGTTAAATTTCATTCAGTTTCATTTCATTGTTTAATTAACGTTGTAGTTGTGTACATTTCCGCTTTCATTGTTTAAATATACCATATATCGCTTTAAACATCGCTTGAAATATTTCAAATTATAGTGTATCCGCTTAAAATAACAATGTCTCCGTGTAAATACATTCAATTCGTTGTAGAATACACAATGTTTCCCGTCATCGCTCGGTTTATTAACAATGCCTAGCTCGGCGACAGCTTCATTGCAAGATCGCTGACAGACCGGATCCTCGCGCTGCCGCAATGTAACTCTCATGGACATCAAACGCTATGCGACTCGATCCTCTTTTCGCCTAGGCCGCCCAGCTGCCTTCTAGTCACAGCGGTCGCAAACGAAGCTCACGATTTCCGTCCCGAAGGCCTCGTCATCGTCGGGTATGGGAATATAGCTTCCTTTGTATGCCAGCTTGTAATTGTCGACGGTGAAGTACCCGCTAATAAATCGATGTACGCTGGTGTCCTGCTCGCATTATTGCTGCGCATAAAGCATGTTTGCAAGGGATACCATAAACTTGCCACCTTCGACACGAACAAGTTCGATGGCGAGATCCACGGAGTCGTCGCGATTGGTCGATCACTTCGTAACGATCATCGACACAACGACCAACACGAAGATTTCGACCGTCCTCAACAATGATCTCTAACTTCGAATGTATGTCCAGGGCATAAGTAGGTCTCCCATTTGGTCGCTTGCTCACGCCGGTTACATAACATGCGCATCAACTGAACCTCGCAAATAAGGTTAAACAAAGACGATGATGGTTAAATAATTCGTCAACATGTTTAAACATTATTGTAATTAATTAAACGAAATGATTAATATTTAAAGTCGGAAAAGTGTAATTAAACAAAAGATTGAGAATGTTTAAAGGGTAATACTAAATGTTAAGTGTAAATCAACATTCGCAGATCTTATGGAGTCGCACCATTTTCGACCACCCCGGTAAATGACGAGCTTCCTTGATCCAAGCATCGAACGACTCCGCTGACGCTCGAATACATCTCACCCCAACGATCACCTCCGAACAGATAATTCGACCAATGTGCCATATCCGATTTATTAATCAACGAGTGATGAGCTTCGGTGATATGGCTCGCAGCTCATTCACAGTATCATCGAAATCTTTTAGCCGTGGATGCCCACGCAACGCGGAAGCATATAGACCAAAGACTCTCCTCAATGCCTTCCCAAGTCCGACATTGGCTTTCATAAAATTGGCCTCCAAATGTCGAAGACGAAAGACGCATGTGGCGAAGAAGGGAAGACTCTCGCAATTGCGCTCACAAGGCCCTTGACCCGTCTCGACACGAAGGTAATTATCTCATGATAATCTCCACCCTCGTGATAAGGCATCGCCCAACTTAGATATGAACCAAGTCCAATTGGCATCGGGTCTCGTTGTCGACTATACCAAAGGCGACGTGAAAAACCATTGTTACTATCTTTCCCCGTGGCACCCGAAAGAGTGTACCCCGATATTTTTCCAAGGAGGCTGGGTACCATCGAGAAATGACAGCCGCCCTCGCAAGCCCTCTCGAATCCCACAATACACGCCACGAAAGAAAAAGAATGCACGCTTAAAAACGATCACCGCCTCTCTCCACGATCGCACCGCCGGATTTGTCTCACCCACCTTTATCCACATACCAAAAGCAAACAAATCATAGCCGGAGATGTCACCGCCAGTCGAGGACCACCCGGCATGCTCTTTTTCCCAACCAAGCCTCGCTTTGTATGGTATGTGGACACCATGTTCCCGCAACATGTCCTTCCCGAATGTCGATGGCCTCAGTACAAGGGACGGTCCTGAGCTTTCGAATCACTGCGGCGCTAACCCATTTTTCGACGCTTTCGGATGTGACGCCGAACCCTATGCCACCACCGCAAGTGTGTGACGGGTTGATTGTCTTGATTCCGAAAGTATTTTTTTGTTATACTCTTTTGATGCATGAAGGCGCCAACGACAACCATCGGCAGCGCATTCCACAGTCACCCGATGTTTTTCGTTCTTTATGAATTTGAAGTCAAAAATTCTTTTGATTGCATGATTTCGAGTACATCCCTCGAAATGTTCTGACACTCGCCAAAAACGCTGTCCAATATCCAACGACAACACTTCGTAATGATCCGACAAGGAAGGAAGACATCCCACACCGCCGTGGTCACCATGGGGATGAATGGGAGCACTCGCGAATCAATTCTCGCCAACACTTCACTCAAATGAAAAGATCAATATGTTAAGCGGAGAATATAATGTTTAAGCGTATAATGACAATAGTTAAACGTTAAATTAAATACTTAAACAATTAACTAATAACGTAAAAGGACTAGGATAATATGTTAACCAGATGATTTTGACATATTTAAACAATAATGACCCCGCATAACCCGGAATAATTAAAAAGAAAAGGAACTTACAACGAGTAAACCTCGCTTTTCATTAGGATTCCGCAACGGCACATTTTCCGTCCTCGACGACAAGATCAACTACAAAGCACATTTGAAGATGGAGTGGACGTGACACATCCGACCGGAAGTCAACATCGCTTTTCTATTGGGCAAAACCGCTTTTTATATCCATCCGGTGTGATGAACTTAACCCCGACAAGAGAAACTTCGAGACCCCATCGCTCACATATCTCACTAACACCAATTCCCCAAGAAGTCTCGAGCTGAACATTAGCACTCTTCCCTCCCCGCTGAATCTCAGCAATACCACAAAAAAACTCTCCATAATATATCGGTTTAAAACCAAATCGGATAAAACCAAATGAAATGAAGAACAAAAACGAAGACGACTTTAATAAGAAGTAGAAGATGTAAAGAACAAACAAAGCAATGTAAAGGCAAACAAAAAAAGCTACGCTTGTATGCATAGAGGTTAGACTAGACGTGATGTGATTGGGCGGTATTTTTCCCTCCATCCCAAGGGCAAAAGGGAAATATATGTCATTGTCGCGAGGAAGACATATTGTCATCGCTCGAATGAAAGTTCTCAACTCAACATGAGTCTCTGTGTAAACGTCAAGCTTTTTACGTTTAAACAGATACATATAGTGTTTAAAATAACGGTTAAATGTTTAACTAAAGTCTATATCATGTAAATAATATGTTATTGTTTAAATTGAACGCTTTCAATCGACATCGCGCTGCTAGATGGGTACCTCCCCGGTCATCTGCTTAAAACATATTTACGTATTTTCTTAAACACCGTGTCATTGTTTAAAGAGTAACTTGAGTATTGTTTAACTTTTTCTATTGTTTACAATGACGCTTTTTTGTTTCCCACATTGTTTTTACTAAGTCTCTGCTTAAATTTCGTAGTTCACAACAAATCACGATTGTTTCGCTTTTATTTATAAAAGATTTACAACATTTACAACATTTACAAAGATTTACAACATTTACAACATTTACAACGTCCGCTCGGACTTTGGACACTCACGACTCGACCCGTGATAACTGAAACAAGTGTCTCAGACATTCGAATGCTCACGAGCTGCAGATAACAAGCGCATCAACTTGAACCCCGCAAAACGTATAACATTAAAAAGGTTAAACAACACACATTCATGAAACCGACTATTAATCAATGTGTCATGGTAGGACTTAAACGAAGATCCCGAGTAGTTAAACACGTAACGTAAGCATGTCAGCTATCGCGTCATTTTCTTAAACGGCAATGTAAAAGTCTCAGTGGTAAATGTCAATCCCCGTCTTTAAAGGATGTTTTCATGATCTCCTCCTCTAGAGAATCCTCCGCAATCACGCAATACGTGAAAACTTTCTTTTCTTACCCAAGTCGAAATGCTCTCTTAATCGCTTTCCCGTCATCCACCACTGGAGAATCCTCCGCATTCAGGCAATTATGAGAGGATTTCGCTCGACAGAAAAAAAGATAGTTTAACTAGTTCGGTGATTACGGCTAATCGATTCTCAAGATAAGGAAGAAGGCTCACGAAACATCCTTTCAGATAGAGTGGTTGTCCATGGGAAGAGGAGGAAGAGGAGGAGGAGGAGGAGGATGATGAGGACGACGAGGAGTGGTCTGTCCATGGGGAGGGTTCTTCCCGGTTATTTATGGTGTGAAGTCCACAAGCGAGTCGACTCTTCGTATCCAGAAAAAAAGTTAAACGACACGGTGCCCGACATCGATCGATGAGAACGAACGGGTGTTCGGAAATTTATGTTACGCGTGCATAAGAATTAATGCCGTCATTAATTCTCACGCACGGATACTATAACCCTCGCCACTCGCCACGCGCACATGCCAACAATTCAGATCAAACGAAAAAGATCACCGCTTTTACGCAGAGACTTTGAGAATTTACACGCTTTATGAATAGTTATACATGTAAAGATAATGTTAAACGGAGATGGGAAGTATTAAAACCCGGATATGACAATTATTAAACATATTAGTAAAAATATTTAAACGGATAATAGCAAATAGTTAAACATTATTTAAAAATATACAAATAGATAACCATAAACGAGAAGAACTTTACAACGAAATGAACTCGTCAGTAATTATCGCTTTCTTCTCGTCGTAATACAACTTCTACAACCATAAACGAGAAGACGATAATGGCACATGCTCCGCCTCGACAATAAAAATCGACTACATTTCATTTGAAGATGAAGTGCACTTGACCAATCCGATGGAAATCAATTTCATTTTTCTGCTCGAGAAACCGATTTATATATTTCGGGTATGATAATGAGGAGAACAACAAGATGTAATGCAACTCCTTGGCATTGTCTATCAGAAACCAAGCAGAAAGCCCTTCAAAAGGTTGAACATGATGTGATTTGGCGCTTTCCTTTCCGACGAAAATGCCAGGGCCAAAAATTGGATTTCACAACATGGACCCATTTGAAGTGAACGGTAGGGGGTAAAAGGGAAGTTAAACACTAACGGAAGGGCTGTCCGTGGTGTGTAAAAGTAGGAGGGGGTTTTTGGGAAGTTTTGAAAATTACGAGGGGTGAACAGTAATTTTCCCAATCTTATATTGTTTAAAAAATATTCTCTCCAACGCCGAGGGGGGCCTCAGCCCCTGCTAACCTCCCTTTGGTTCCGCCCTTGCCTTGGTGATATATATATATATATATACATATGTTAAGCTGCAACCATTTGTATATAGGTGCATCATTATATATATGTATTTATGTATGTATGTATGTATGTTCATGTATTGACCTCACTACAAGAAAGTTGGGCTATAATGACTAAATTTAGCAGTTAATTTATAAATTTTTATGCTTTAAAATTAACTAAATATGTTTATTTTATTTTATTATTTATAAATAAATCATAACAACGTAATAAAGCTGTCTAGCAATTTTAATGAAGCCAAGTAGTTTAATCTAAACTTCTTAATTAGAGTAGCGAGGTGGAATGCTCATGTTTTGCATGGGTGTGAGTATCACCACATATTGGTTATAGGACGAAAAAAGTGGTCTTTTGGTGAAATTTTTTTTTGGAATTTCCCCCATATTGGTTCAATTCTCTTTTTGTCAATTAAAAAAAATATATTTAACGTGCACAAAATGCTATGATTTATTACAAGTCCAAACTAACTCAAAACATAGCTAAAAAAATTAAATCATTAAAATTAACTATTTAAAAAGATCCATGTTGATTGCTATACTATAAGTAAATATTTACAATTTTATATAAAAACTATAACTTAAAAAATGCATATAGTATTTTAACCCGTCCACACTGCTTTCAGATGCTTTCACCCATTTACACTTACAAGCATGTGACATCCAACCTTAGATTTTCCTTCACTCCACTCCACCCTCTCACCCACCCCCTTGCTTTGATCTACATCTCAAGCTCCACCCATGGGGGGGCCTTCGACATCGTGTAGCTCGCCATTCGGATACTGAAAACCCTCACTGAGCTCTATTTCGTTGACCTCATTCTCCTCATCTTTGTCTTCTTTCATGAATGGTAGGTTCATGCCCTGCTCTTCACCCTCCTCCATTTCCTCTCATTTTTATGGTATACCACGATCTACTACCCCGAACCGCGGCCGAAATGATGCTCCCGCTGGGTTTGCTTTTGCAGATGAGATTGTTGAGGAGTTGAACGAGGCTGCGAGATCTGGGGAAGTGGATAGTATCTCTGTTACCGTGAGGTTTCGGCCATTGAGGTGAGGAAATATGGATCTGGTTTAGATGTTGTAGATCTGTTGTTGGTGTTCTTGGATTTAGAGGTGATTATTAATTTTTTTCTTATTGTAGTGAAGGGGAGTTCCAGCAAGGGGATAATATTGCGTGGTATGCTGATGGTGATAAGGTGGTGCGGAATGAGTATAATCCTGCCACAACTTATGCTGGTAAGCGTATTCTCTTTTCATTTGATCACTCGAGTAGAAATACCTCAATTGAAGTGCAAAATTTTAAATGAACTAATTTTCTGAAATTCTTTTTGCGTTCCTGATCTTCTTCCAAGAATCACAAAGAGTACCTATTTCTTTCTCTCATTATTTATTATTTTTTCACAAGCACGGAAATTGACTGCTAGATAATGTTTCACTGTTGTATTTAGATATCAAACACTACAACAAAAATCCCAAATCGGCACGGTAAAATTGGCACGGAAATGGGGTTAAAAACCATGCCAAACTGGTTTTAGTACTGTATTTGGCACCAAAAATTAACCGTCTTATATAGACTAATCACAAAATACATTTTTAGCACTGTTTTTTTAATCTTGACCTAACTTTATCATCTGTTTTTCGGACGGTTTTTTTATTATCATGCCAACCATCACCATCAATGTTTGGCACGGACTTTTGATTCTACATCCCAGACTATTTTTAGCAATGTTTTTATTGGTTCAAGATTTTGGCGATAATTTTTTTAGACGATATTATATACTTATACTTTTTTTCACGGTATTTGCGATGCTTTTTAATAAAACTTTTTATTCTGATTTTCTGCACGCTTTTTGTTTAATCTGTGAAAAAAATAATTTATATGAAATTAATTTAATTTAATTTTTTAATTGCACTAGTTAAAAAAATTTTTGAATTACCAAACAAAAATCATCCTATTGAATTAACAATACATATAGATGCCCTATATATACATTGGAAATCATGTAGTATAATACAAACACTTGTATCAAAACAACATTAAAACTCCATTACACATGCAACATTTAGGATGCGTTCCACTGCAGCTTGCACCTCTTCTTTCTCATAGTGGTAGGAAGCCTCAAGTGAGCTGAGTAAGTGATGGTCTCTCTGACTGTCAGAGTCCCAAGCAGAACATTTTCTTGTGTCACGTAAGCCTGCATCAATGTGAAGGATTCTAATTTACATAAGACAATAGGGTTCAAAAGCTAAATGGGTCATGAAAATTGATTGGTTAATTGAGTTGAGTAAGAATAACCATGAACAAATGCTATGATTTCTGCAGTAAAGATAAACCAAAGGGTATGCTCTAACTCCAGTTTTTTTTTTTAAAAAAAACCCAACTTTCCCTCAATTTTCACTCTTAGACCATTTTCATGCTAAGTCTTGTTACGTTAATATATATATATATATGCATATGTGAACTAAGAGATATAAGAGAATGCTGCTCAAACTTACATTGAATTTCTGCAGTTAGATGGCCAAAATTTTGTTTCTGCTCAAGCAATCCAATGCTGAAATTTCTAAGAGGTTCTCCAATCATACTGAAGATTATTATTGTTCAAGTTCTTGACCGATCCAATCCATCCCAAAACTCGATTGCTGTTGTCTTGTTGCTGTCGATTCCCAGCTGTTAACTCACAGAATACGCTCGACTGAGCTTGTGAAGCATGAACTGTGGACATACCGGAAGTCCTTCGAGGGAAATTGATGAGGCTAGTTGTACAAAATGAAGAGACAGATGGGTGCAATATACAGAGGCAATATTTCTTTCAAATAGTTACGAGCATTCCAAAATGAAGAGATATATTTGAAGAATCTGAAGTGCTCGGTGCTCTTTGATCATATGATTAAATCTCTGATTAATCAGAACATTAAAATAGTGAGGAAGAAAGAAGAAGAAAATTCTCACCAATTGGTCCGGAGCCAGTCATTTTGCTGTAGTCGATGAGATCATTCATACAATTTACTACCTCTGATATCTGCAAGACAAGTCAACAATGGAGTTTATTCAAACCCTAATTATATAAGTTTCTAGATATGCTTAAATTTAAAGACCATACAACACATTTTATGTCGATTAAATAAGACAATTTCTTAAGGCTCATAAGCCAGCTGTCTATGATATAAACTAGCGAAAACAGAACACAACCTACCTGAAGGCAACGAACATATATATTCATGTAGCCTAGTTCATTTAATTGAGGCACCTCTACAGCTTTGGCTAATTGCTAGGCAGAAATCACAAACCTGTAATAAATTCCTGATCCAAATTAATATTCCATTCCTGAATTGCTGTTTGTAGTAAATAGCAGAGAAGAAATTAATTGCAGTACAAGAAAGTTACAGACAAAAATATATCTAATAATTACTCTAGTTTCATAAGGAAAAACCATCTCTTTGAGGAAAAAACAAAAAGTTAGAAGGCCTTGTAATGTTTCTTATTTAATGCAAAAAGATTAAAAAGACAACAAGAAAACATCAAACAAACAGAAATCTTACGAATCACAAGTATTGTGCAAATCTTGTGCAGGCAAGAAAGGTGTATTCACGAGGGCAGAGTGGTATTTCTGAACAGCAGCCCCAAGTTGGCCCAACTGCAAGCCAGCCACAACAGAGTTCTTGTCATCCACATCTAAATGAAGGCATTATCATCATACAAGTTTTACCTGTGGAATCATCATTCTTCGAGGTATAAGCTCCTCATGGCGCCTAGCACAGAACTCCCATGAAGCAATCTACAAAAAGAAAATTTGCGTGTGTCAAAAAAACTTTTACAAGACAATATGCAAAGGAGAGCATTTTTAATGATGAAAGAAATTACCTTCAAATCTGGATTAAAAGAACACGCAAATGACCTTCACGTACTATGCGCATGCGCTGAAACACACTCTCCTGGACAGCTTTTGCATAATCAAGGACAATTTGACCTGATGCATTGTAGTGCTCCCGAGGCACATCAACATAAAGAAGTTCCTCCAAAGTACCACTAGCATATTTGATTTGGTACAACCTTGGCAAAACTTCGACAATTATTTCTGAAATCAACAAGACAGAATAAGAAAAATCTAGAAAATGCAAACAAGAACAAGAGTAATCTAAAAGTCTATCAGTAAATTGGAAACAAAGCAAGCATAGTAAGCAAAGTCATGTTATTTATAATTGTACCAAAACCTCGGCCAGGTTTGCAATTGCATAGGTCACAATGCCAAAGATCCTGTGGATTTGCAAACAAAAATTCACTAAACACATCCATATTGCCAAAAACAAAATGTACTTGCTATAGAATAAATACCTGAATTGAATAAATAATTTGCAATTATTTCCTTTTAAAACAAACCCAGATGTAAGTCATAAATATACTTTCATCTAGAAAATGATACCTGAGGGAAAACAACAGTTGTTTGATGGCCACTTCCATATTGAGAAACACACCACCTTCGCTTTGCATTGGGAGCAAAGTACTCTGCAACAAATTTTCTCCAAAACCCAATATTGTTATCCTGCAACCACAAGATATAATACATAAGTGATTTCTGCTTCTATCAAACGTGCACAATAGAAGATTACAACAAATTTTCTCCAAAACCCAATATTGTTATCCTGCAACCACAAGATATAATACATAAGTGATTTCTGCTTCTATCAAATGTGCACAATAGAAGATTACCTCTGGTCTGTTCTTCTGGTGAAATATATAGCGTGTCAACCGTTGAGCACACCGAGATTAAACACAAGCATTTAATCAAGCATTTAATCTACTAGGACCACCACTTCCAGATGCTTCAATGTTGATAAAAGCTCCAATAGTATCCCGCCATTTGTTTGCCTTCATAAATCCATGAGATCCCTGGAAATATCAATTAACAGTAGGAATAATTATATTAATGTCCATATCAAATGTCTCAAAAACTACCTAACAAGTACAATATGAAGCATCAAGAGGGAGAAGAGTATGCTCATCAATTATAATCAAATAAGTCACAAACATGGTAAAATCAAAGTCTGGGAAACTATTAAACCCTAGCATGCGTTTATTGTGTGGGTTTATATGTGAATTTTTGCTCATCAATTAGAATGAATTGTTGCTAAATAAATTGAAGTGAACTATGGTTTGAATTGTTGCTTCATCTTCTTTATCAACCAATTGAAGAGAAACTAACTTCTACACCAACAACATCAAGAAGACAAAACTCAAAGTAAGTTTTAACATATATCCTCTTCATCATTCGGGCCATCAAGAGTGTTGTTGGCAACGAGTGTGGTGCGAAGGCTTTTTCTTGTTGGAGAGTGCTCATCAACATGCGATTGCACCTCCACTGTTGGTGCTCCAGGGATAGATCGCGTGAGAGTAGCAACATGCATATCGGAGAGGTCAATGCCCTTCAACCTAAGTGCTGCAAGCAATGACATTTCAAATGACTCATGACGAGCCCACTCAATCCGCATCGCATCATGTTCAGCTCGCATCGTATCATGCTTGGCAAGCATTGCATTGTGCTTAGCTTGGGTTTTAGCAAGCTCTTCCTGCAACTCCTTAATTTGGTCAAATAGTTGCCCACTTGATTGAGAAGGCCCCGAACGTGGCTTGTAATTGATTGAAGACATTTGCCTACTTATATTACCCTTTCCCAACACTCTATTATGACTTCCGACAGCAATGCGGCCCCACAATTCATTTTGGTTGATAGAATTTTCATCTTCCCCTTTATCACGCTTATCTGTAAGGGCTTTATCAAATTGTTCCTGCATCCATAAAAAATTAGATCCAAGTAATAAAAAAATATTATATAAATGTCTAAAGTAACCTATGAAAGTAATATATCTATATATATAACAAATCAAATAAATTGATGCAAATAAATAAATAAGCTTATATTGTGAGAGATTGCAATGTTTAAAAATATATATATGGATATAGCCTTCACAAAAACAAAATCCTTGCTTGAACAATCAATGTAATTGCTTGCAAATAAATTGATGAAACTATTACTAAAAAGCCACTAATTTAATAATTGATGTAAAAAATTAACTTCTTGAGGAAATTATAGTATACTTACAACAATTTGTGTAGCACGCTCACCCTCGAGAGTGCCATCCTTCTTCCCATGATGAAACATTCTTTTGGTGTCGGTTCCCTACCCAATTCTTCAATCTGAAAAAATAGCATAATAAAAAATTTAAAGAGTTAACTAAATCATAAATAATAATAATAATAATAATAATAATAATAATAATAATAATAATAATAATTAAATATAATATGGACATCACAAGCCTAAGACAGTGTACAACAATGCTGACAGATCCACTACGGTAGATTACAATCGAAGAAGTTCCATTTAATGCCCTGTCCTTTTTGTTTTGCTCACTTATTTTCTTGAACTAACTCTTTCAATAGTATTTTTACTATTGAAAGACATGCTTGTAATTAGTGGGTTTGGTGTCATGTTTAGAACATGAAAGTTGGGTAAGTGTCTTGTAAGCTATAGTTAAGTTTGGTATGTGTCTTGTAACAAATAGTTGAGTCTTGGAGCCTATATAAGGCCCCTTAGTTTGTAAGGTGTGGGCGTCCTTCACACACCAATCTTTGGTCATTCCTATCCCACACCCTTAGGGTCTCATCCTTTCCCTTGTATCCACACCAAAGTTATGCAATAAAGAAGTCCTTTCTTTGTTAGTAATCCCTCTTTCTCATTTATGCTATCATTCTTCTAAGTCTCTCAAATCTCATGCACTCTTACTAGTATAAGCTTCCGCCCTAACCGTTACTTCACCCGGATGACTCTACAATCCGAGTAAGTTGAACGGCATCCCCAATGTCCTCATCATGACGACGGCGCTGTGGATCTAGTGGTATCAGAGCTACAGTTACTTTCTCACCGAAAACCTCAAGGTAATTTTACCATGCACGGGTAAAACCCTTAACAGGGTCCCCAACATGTAGATAGTAAGTTTTACCTTGGCATTATGACTTTTATTTGATCCATAAACCATTTTTAAAAAAAATCTAAAAATGAGTTTTGTACAAACATTTTGAAAAAATTATTTTGAATTTCAAATGAATCTTTTATGTGAAAAGAGTTAATCTAACTAATCTAAGAGTAAGACAAACTAGAGAACACCAAACAGTACCCGTCAGAGGACAGGAGGTCCGTTTAGGGGAAAAAGAGTGTGGAGGTAAGTCTGAACTCTAAAAATTGGAAAGAATGAACTCTCACATATTAAAAGATAATCATGATGATTTCAAAAAATTATTCTTCTAAGTAATTATGCAAAGTGGAACACTCAGGCTTTGGAAACTAGAGACTCTACAAGGGTGGCCTAGTACCGATGGGGAAAGGTTAGTCCACTCTAAGAGGGTAAGGTTGAACAAGCCGACAGAGAATGTCCATGGTGAAAGGAAGTCTAATTTTTCAAAAACCCATAAAAACTAAAAAACTAATAAAAACCAAGAACATGTTTTTACTTTCAATAATTATGAATCAAATAGAGTTGTTTGCCAAGTTTAACTTCTATCGTATTATATGTTGTGGATGTTGTTATCGCATAAGAATTCTCTTATTTACTTACATCTATTGGAAAGTAGTATTAATTTTAATTTTATATTTTCTGCAAATCTTATCTAAATTTCATAAACAAGAAAAATAAATCAAGTTTATTTTCATTGCAAGAAAGAATCAAAACAACAAATATTAAATTAACAACAATAACAAAATATCAAAAAGAAAAATTATATATCAAACCATAAATCATCAAATAGAATTAAAACAAACCATTTCAAATCATATGAAAAATCAAAATTAAAAAATATTTCAAATACATAAATGGATCAAATTATCAAAGAAACAATAAAAAAAATAATTATACTACAAATACTAATTGTTATAACAATAATATTTATCTTTATAAACATTATAAACATATTAAGAAAAATTAACATCTTAAAATGAAGAAAGAAATAAAAATAATATCAAAAGTACTAAAAGTGTTAGAATTAATAATTCGAATTCTTGGAGAAATAATATCTATAGAATGGATATAAAGATAGAAGAAATAATTGAAAAAATATATCCAAGATATGACTGGACAATAGATTTTGAAGAATTGCCAGAAGATATTGATGATATAAAATTTTTTTAATAGAATGCAGATATGATAAATATAATTATCCAACAAAAATAAAAACAGAAGAAACATATATAATGAAAGAAATTAATAACAATGAAGAAAATTAAGAATACCAAGAAATGATTAAACAATTAGAAGAAATCAATATAGAAGAAATAATGATGAATGTAGAATCAAGAGCAAGTAATAACCCAAATAATCAAAGAGCAGAAAGTTCTAATACCAGAACAACAGTAAATCCAACAACAATAGAACAAACTAGTAGGACGACTCAACCTTTACAATTTCCATCACAACATAATTTCAGCTCAACTAATTATTATGAACAAAATTTTAAAACATATAAAAGAAAACCAGATCCCTTAGAAGTCATAAAAACAATGCCCAAACAAAATAATGAAGGAAGTATGTTAGTATTAAGTACAGTACATCCTCAGAAATGGCCAGAATTAATAGATAGATGGGAATCAGATGCCATAAATGCATTAGAAAGAATACCTCATACATTAGACTCAATAGGAACTACAAACTTTATTGAAAACATTTTAGGAACTACTGCAAAAGATCTACTTAACAGTTGGAAAATTAATTATTCAGAAGAATATCAATACATGGTACAAATGGCAGATAATCCATATAATGTTACAGGATAAATTAGACAAATCATCTTAGGAACTAATCCATCTAGAGGAGATACATTATTACAAGATATGGCATCAAGAGATTTAGAAAGACTTCAAATCCAAAACTTTGGAGAAATAGTACAATTCAGTCAAGCATATATAACATTAGCAGCTAAAACAGGAAGAGCATTCACAAATAATGAATTGACTAAAAAATGGTTTAATAAACTCCCTAAACCCTTATGAGATATTATTTTAAAACATTGGATAGAAAAAGGACATGAAAATTTAACTGGAATAGGGCCAGCAATAATGTTTACATTTAATTATTTAAAAGACAAATGCTCAGAAGCTGAAGCAAACAGACAAATTTCAAATTATAGTTATTGCAGTAAAATATATGTACCATCCCTAAATAATGAATGGAAAAAACAAAAGGATTAAAAAGAATTCAATACTTTAAAAAAGGAAGACCTAAACCAAATCATGTTAAAAAATTCAAAACACATAAACCACCAGGAAAATGTAAATGTTATTTATGTGGAACAGAAGGACATTATGCTAGAGAATGCAATAATCCACAAGTTAAAAAAGAAAGATTAAATATGTATCAAAATCTAGAAATTCATGATGAAATTGATATAGTAAGTATAGATAGCAATGACAGTGAAAATGATAGTGATGTATGTAATATATTTGATGAAAATGAAGGACCAAATTTCTTTCTAGAAGAAACAAAAAATCCTTATAAAACAAACATATAACTAAAACCAAAGAAACATGCTCTATAAAGATATAGTAAAACAACTTCTAAAAAGAATTGGAAACCTAGAAGAGGAAATTATTCAGTTACAAGATAAATTAAATTACATCCAAAAACAAAACCAAGAAAAAGATAAAAATATGATAATAACAGAAAGTGCGATGACTATCTATTATAAAGATAACAATTTGCTTAATATTGATTTTATTCTAGAATTTAAATATGGATTTAAAATATCAGGAAAAGGAATAATAGATACAGGAGCAAGTAAAACTTATATAACAGAGGATATTGTTCCATTAAAATATAAAGAAACAACATTACAAAAAGCATTAGTAAATGATGCCTTTTGAAACCAATTTATTTTAAACGAAAAGTTAAAGGATTGTTCAATCATATTAAATGATCAAAAATATAATTTACCATATACCTGGATAAAACCAATAACAAATGAAAATTCTATAAAATTTTTATTAGGCATGAATTTTATTAAAAATCAAGCAGGAGGAATATTTATCTAAGGAGAAAAGGTAATGATATTCAATAAAGCAAATCATTTAGAAACTACAACAAAAGTGCAATCTTTAGAATGTTTATTAGAACTAAACATCCCTTTAGATGAAGAAATCGAAGTACTAAATTACATTGAATTAAATCAAATAACTCCTTTAAAAAATAAAATTGAACCTATTTTAGAAGAACTAAAGAAAGATGGAACCATAGGAGAAAATCCGATTAAAAATATAGATAGAACAGGTGAAGATTTTAAACTAGAAATAATAAATCTAGATATTAGAATCACTTGTCCTGTAACAAAAGCAACTTAATGATAACAATTAATGGATCTAAAAATAATAGAACCAACAAAGAGTCCTCATAGAACTAGGGCATTCATAGTAAACAAACACAGTGAATAATCAGAGAAAAAAGCAGAATGGTATTTAATTATAAAAGACTTAATGATAACATAGAAGATGATAGATATCCATTACCAAATAAAGAAGCTTTATTAAATAAAATTAAAGGAACAAATATTTATAGTAAATTTGATCTAAAAAGTGGCTTTTGGCAAGTTAAACTAGAACCAGAAAGTAGAAAATGGACAGCATTTGTAACACATAATGGTCATTATGAATGGAAAGTTATGCCATTTGGCTTAAAAAATGCTCCTCAAATTTTTCAAAGAAAAATGGATAATATATTCAGAAATGATTCATTCATCGTTACATATATTGATGATATTTTAGTATTCAGTAATAATATAAAGGAGCATGTCAACCATCTAAAAATATTTTTTCAAAAATGCAAAAAACATGGTCTAGTATTATCTGAGAAAAAGATGAAAATCGGGTGCAGAAAAATAGAATTTTTAGGAGTAATAATTGGAAAATGAGAAATAGAATTACAAAAACATATTGCAAGCAATATTTTAGAAATGCCTGATAAATTGGAAGGATTAAAACGAATTCAATCATTTCTAGGAAAATTAAATTATGCAAGAAATTTTATACCAAATTTAAGCAAACTTGCTGGACCTTTATATAATAAAACAAAGCAAAATGGTGAAAGAAAATTTAATAATGAAGACATTAAATTAGTACAGAAAATTAAATACATTGTCAGCAATATAAAACCCTTGGAATTACCACCACCAAGTTCATATTTAATAATTGAAACAGATGGTCGTATAGGTGGATGTTGAGCTGTTTTAAAATTCAGACCTAACAAAGAATCAACTAAAAATGAAGAAAAAATTAATAGATATGATAGTGGAACCTATAATACTAAAGTAACAAGTACAGATGCAGAAATTTTAGCATGTATAAAAGCAATGGAAAAATTTAAATTATTCGTTATTGAAAGTAAAGAATTTTTATTAAGAACTGACTATCAAGCTATAGTTTCTTTTTATCATAAAAAATGAGAAAATAAATTATCCACAAATAGATAGTTAACATTTATAGATTATATAGTTGGAAATGGTTTTCATGTTGTTATTGAATATATTAAAGGAAAAGATAATATTATAGCAGATCAGGTAAGCAGAATTATACAAGAAAATAAGCTTAATTAAACACGAAAGACTTATCCATCTGCATAGTAAGACTGTGGCTGTAAAAACCAGGAGGTCCATACGCGATCTTACTATTATGGGAGTCTGGATTACCATTCCCCAAAATAAAAATATAAAAATCTAAACTAACAGGATTCTGTTTTGCAGATGTCTAAACCTAAAACCTCTCCAATTCAAGAAAATTCCTTTCCTATCTTTCAATTGCCAACTATCCCACAAAAACATAAATTCCGTACCACAAATATATTAGACCATCAACAACAAACTCTTCTTGACAATCTTTGGATCAACAGAAATAATTCCCAATTTCTTCAAGCCATGAAAACTCTTAGCCAGTACTTTCAGGACCAAAATGAAAAACCAAACCACATTATTCCATATAACTCTACCTCACATCAACCCCAGACAAAAGTTTATTCTCTACCAGCAGTTGAACATTTCATTGCCCAAGACCGGACAATCAAGTTATTGGAAACTGTAATTGTAGTTAAGAAAAAAGAAATAGAAGAACTCAACAAAAATCTCCAGAAAATGACTGAAGACTACAAAGAAATTTCCCAATATATGATCCAGAATCAGAAACAAAAAGAAGAAATCCTTGAAAGATTTCCCCCAATCATTCAAGATGTACAACAAGTTATTTTACAAAAGGTTCTAAAGACAGCATATGAAGACTTTGTTCATACTCAAATTCTTCTCTGAGAAATGGCCAAAGACAACATTCATCCTCATGGTATGGCACTCTCTGTTGATTTATATCAAGACACAGCACACCGCCACCAAGACACAGCACACAGCACACCGCCACAAAGAAAGGACTTCTTTATTGCATAACTTTGGTGTGGATACAAGGGAAAGTATGAGACCCTAAGGGTGTGGGATAGGAATGACCAAAGATTGGTGTGTGAAGGACGCCCATACCTTACAAACTAAGGGGCCTTATATAGGCTCCAAGACTCAACTATTTGTTACAAGACACATACCAAACTTAACTATAGCTTACAAGACACTTACCCAACTTTCATGTTCTAAACATGACACTTACCTAATCCACTAATTACAAGCACGCCTTTCAATAGTAAAAATACTATTGTTACAGTTACAAACATATTTTACACACTTAAAAAACAAATACCGACTCCTTTATATAATAAAAACAAACAACACTACTTCAGTCAACCAAGAGCTTGTTGAATTCTGTCAAAGTCTGAAGAAGGAGAGATTTCCTAGCCTTCCATCATATTAGCTAGGTTTTGTTCAGCAATGTCATCCAAGCCTTCTGGAGATCTATCTGGGCTTGGTAGCATCAGTATATCTGCAGGAATACTTAATCTGGAATAATCTCCAAAATGATATTCTTTTTCCCATGAACAGACTTTCTTAATGTGAGATTCAGTGGCTGACATCTGTGAGATAAGACTTGGAAAAGGACAGTACATAGGGAACATGTACTGATCGACATATACCTTCATGATCTTTGTTTCCAGCACCATTTGACAACTTTGATTATCAGCAATTGTAGGGCAAGTTCTCTTCCAATCAGTGGAGATTGCACATGCTCACCATAGCTTCATCTGTTTTTTGTTATCTCCTGGAATGATCATGTCTTCTAGTCGAATAGAATTTATCCTTTCTTGCTCAGGTTTATGATGGTGAAGGAGAGTAATCTTGATATGATGTCGTGCTTCATCAGGATAACCTTCATCATAGCAAGGGGGATTGAATTTAGTTCTAAATTAACATACCCATCAATATGTGATCCAAGAGCTTTGAAGAATTTGTGTAGAAGATGTATCAACTGTCAGTATTCATTTAGGAAACTTGCTTGCTCTGGACTTGTAAGCATTATTCTGCATAGGTATCCATGTTTAAAGAGGTAGATGGCTTTTATCTGAACGCCATTGATTTCTTGATCATGCCATTGGGACATGTCTAAGGAGCATTTGACTGCAGTGAATCCTTTTTCACATTGGCATCCAGAATTTTTATGAGCTAGTTCTCTGAGCACATTTCCTGCTATTGCAAATCCGGCTGGAAGAATTTCATCTTTTGCCAATTGCCTTAACACTTCTTGTTCAGAGATAAATTCATCATATTGAGCTGCCATCACTTTCTTGAAAATAAGCTGTTTTACTTCTGTTATTGGTTCTGGGAATAGTTCAAATTTCTCTGTTCTTTGTTTTCTTTCTTCAATGATAACTTTCTTTATTTCCTCAGTTTTTTTTTGTAATTTGTTGAAGTTGAGCTTTGATCAGAATAATTTTTTCATTTTTGTTTGATACTTCAACTTCTAATGCTTTGATTTTTATTTTCCTGTTCTACCATGTTGTCAAGAGTTTGGGGTTTCAAAGAAAACTTTATATTTGATGTTTCTGGTAAAGGCAAGTGAGGTGGATTTTGGATTTTTTTATTTTTTTGGTGAAAATATTTTACTAGGAAGTGGAACAAGGAGATAAGAGTTTTTGGATCATGTTTATTGGCCCAAAGGTTGTCAAGAATAATTTGTTGAGGAAGGTTGAGATTGGCTTGTGTTCTAAATTTTAGAGTGGAGGTTGAGGGAAAGATTGGGAGATTTAATTGGGGGTCTAAGAAGGATGGTTGTTTACCATGAATTTTCCCTGCCATTTCTGCAAAAATAAACACGTTAGTTTAAAAATATTTACATGCTTTACATGTCACTGAGGTTTAAAGATAACCAGGTTTTCACCATAACAAGAGACGCGTATGGACCTACTGGTTTTGTAGCCACAGCTCTTATTATTCAGATAAACAAACCTTTGTCTGTTTATTATCTTTTCAGGATTAAGGTTACATAGTTCCCACGATTAAAGAAAAACGCATATGAACCTGCTGGTTTTGCAGTCACATTTTTCTCTAATGCGAATGGACAAACTATGGGGTAATATTTGAATTACATGTTTCCCAAAGAGATAAAATTATTGGAGATTCAGTTAGTTGTTGTGATGATTCTATTCCTAGGTGTAGAGAAGGAGATGAACAAAGATTATATTCTTGTTGTAAAAATGGGAGGTTTATTGTTTGTTGTTTTAAATAATTATCTATTTCCCATTGTTTTATAATATCTTGTATTTCTTTTATTTCTTTCTCTATTTTTGTAATTCTTTGTGACATAGTTAATTTTTTCTCTTTTATTTTATCATCTTCTCCTGTCATTCTTCTTTTTCTTTTCATAATTAAATCTATAGTATTTTGTAATGAATCTACAATTTTGCTCCTAGAATGAGTTATGTGATATTCAAATATTATTTTGTCTTTAAATTCTTTTAAATCTTTTATCATAATTCTATAATATTTTCCTTATTTACCTTTTTTTAGTCATCTTGTAATATATGATTTTCTTCTTCATGTATTATATTTTTCCCTTTATTTTGTTTTTCTTTTTCATTTCTTAATTTCTCTTTTAAGTCATCAATTTCTTCTTCTAAAGTTTTATTCTTTTTAGAAGTTGTTCTATTATATCTTTACTTTGTTCAGATTTGTTTTTTGGCATTTCTATTTTTTGTTCTTCGAAAGTAAAATTACATAGATCTAATACACATTTTCTACATAAAGATAATTCACATTTAAAGCATGTTGCTCTATGCTTTGTTATGTGGAATTTATAACATTTGTCGCATTTTGTTTTATAATTTATTTTAAAAGGTTCAAAGTTATGTTTACATGTTTTAAAGTCTTCAACTTGATTATATTGTTCTAATAAATATTTTGGATTTATATCTAAATTATAAGTTTGTTTAGTCATAACAAATATTTATGGAATCATATTAAACTCTTAGTCTTGATCTGTAGTTTAATAATCTTTTTTGGTCTTTTAAATATTCATCTTGATGAAAATCTTTATATTTCATTTTTGTTGGTTTCCAAATAGATTTACTATTTTCTTCTTTTTCTTTTGATTTAAATCTTACTTCTATTAATGATTCTGCTTGATCATTTATTCTATCTTTTATAATTATATATCTTTTTACTTCTTTTAGCCACATACATTGTCTTGCTTTTATTTCTTCTTTTAAATTTCTATTTTCTTTTATTGTATATTTAATAGAGTTATTTATTAAATCATCAATTAGGGTTATATTTGTTGAATCTATTAAATTTTTCATGTATAACAGCTTTCTATAGATCTAAATTGTTCTTTTAGGGATTTTTTCCACTTTTTATTCTGATTGTTCTTTGTTGATATTCTAATGGATATAATTCTTTTCTTGGTATATATTTTATATTCCATATCCAATTTCCATAGTTATCATATGTTACTGTTTTAGTTTCTATTAATATTTCTGAGCTTATCTGATAAAATTGTTTCATTGTTACATAATCTTTAACACATAATAACCATACTGCTCTTCTTTGTTTTATTTGATCTGGTACAGTTGTATTCATAACACTTAAATATTTCCTTAAAGGTTTTAATTGTTGTTCAATTAATTCTATATATGTTGTATATAACAATTCCATTTTATTCTTGAAGTTCTTCAATTTTTATTCCTTTATTTTTATAATCTATCATTCTTATGCTTGTACTTCCATCAGTATTTTCATAAAATTCAGCATTACTTGGTCTGTTGAATGTTATTGGAATGTTTATAGGTTGAATATTCCATTCGATCTCTTCTATTACTTCTGATGAATAAAATTTACTTCTATTCCTTTTAATCCTTGATTTTCTAATAATGATTTAATTCTTTTTGGTGTTAAAATGTATTGAATTCTACAGCTATTTGTTAATTGTCCTATAAATGTTTTTGTTATTATTAAGTTTGCTATATTTGTAATCATGGAGTAACCTTTTGAATTTATTACTAGTTTTATATATTTATAAAATGTTTCAAGTGGAACTACAAAATCTGGGGTCATATAAATAATATCTAGTTGATTACAATTCATATCTACTTCCATGGATTCTATGGTTGCTTTTGTCATATTTTTAAGTTGTCTGATATCTACTAGGCTTACTAAAATTCTTGTTCCTAATCCTTTTCTATGTAATCTTATTACTCCTAACATTAAGAGTCCTAAATGAATTAATGTGTATCCTGATGATATAAGTTTATCATATGATTCTTCTGATATTTGGTCTAATATAATTTGCTTATCATCGCTTATACAACTTATTTCTGTTTCATCATAATGTTCATATATTTTAGTTTTTGATTCAAATATTCCAAATTTATACAGTTCTTCACCTGGAATTAATTTTACATTCATACTTCTTGCTTTATTTTGTTGTTCTTCAATTGTATAAGTTACTTCTTTTCTTTTTTGATGTTTTGTAATTTGATTGTTATATTTAAAATGATTTAAAATAGAGAATCTTCTAATGTTATCTATGTTTTTTACTACAATTTTATCTTCTGGATTTTCTTGATTTTCTTTTTCTCTAGACATATTTAATTTTTATATTATCAAATTTTTGAGATAGTATTTGTTTCCATTTATTTAATAATTCTTTTTCTTTTTCTGATCCATTTCTATAATCCATATTTTTGATGCTATATATTCTTCTACTTCATTTAGCCATAATAATTTTTGATATTTTATTTTATTCTTAAAATTAGATAGATTTAATTCTTCCATAGGATAATATCTTATTTTTATTAATTTTATTTTATAATATTCTGTTGTTTCAAGTAAGTGTTTCATTTATTAGAAATTTTAGTCTATATTCTGGTGGGTTTGATAATTCTTTTTTAGTCCAGATTTTAAATGGTGTTGTTGGTTTTCTAATTTTTTGATTTGTTCCTAATTGAATATTTTTTACTTGTTTACACAAGTCATCTATATCATTTTTATAGTTTTTTTTTTTTATACTGTTTTTTACATAATCTAGATTGGTTAAGATAATTTCCAGTTTTAATAATTGTGTTTCTAAATTGGCTAGTTTTTTAATAATTAATTCGTATTTTGCATCCATATTAATTTACTTCATTTTTCATTTTAAGATATTGATATTCCTTAATATTATTATTATGTTTATCAAGATAAATGTTATTGTTATAACACTTAGTATTTGTAATATAATTATTTTTTCTATTGTTTCTTTGATAATTTGATCCATTTAATATTCATGTGTTTGATATATTTTTTTATTTTGATTTTTCATATGATTTGAAATGGTTTGTTTTAATTCTATTTGATGATTTATGATTTGATATATGATTTTTCTTTTTGATATTTTGTTGTTGTTGTTGATTTAATATTTGTTGTTTTGATTCTTTCTTGCAATGAAAATAAACTTGATTTATTTTTCTTGTTTATAAAATATAGATAAGATTTGCAGAAAATATAAAATTAAAATTAATACTACTTTCCAATAGATGTAAGTAAATAAGAGAATTCTTATGCGATAACAAGATCCACAACATGTAATGCGATAGAAGTTAAACTTGGCAAACAACTCTATTTGATCCAATAATTATTGAAAGTAAAAACATGTTTTTGGTTTTTATTGGTTTTTTAGTTTTTATGGTTTTTTGGAAAATTAGACTTCCTTTCACCATGGACATTCTCTGTCGGCTTGTTCAACCTTACCGTCTTAGAGTGTACTAACCTTTCCCCATCGGTACTAGGCCACCCTTATAGAGTCTCCAGTTTCCAAAGCCTGAGTGTTCCACTTTGCATAATTACTTAGAAAAATAATTTTTTGAAATCATCACGATTATCTTTTAATATGTGAGAGTTCATTCTTTCCAATTTTCAGAATTCAGACTTACCTCCACACGCCTTTTCCCCTAAACATACCTCCTGTCCTCGGTGTTCTCCAGTTTGTCTTACTCTTAGATTAGTTAGATTAACTCTTTTCACATAAAAGATTCATTTGAAATTCAAAATAATTTTTTCAAAGTGTCTGTACAAAACTCATTTTAAGATTTTTTTAATAATGGTTTATGAATCAAATAAAAGTCATAATGGCAAGGTAAAACTTACTATCTACATGTTGGGGACCCTATTAAGGGTTTTACCCCTGCATGGTGAAATTACCTTGAGGTTTTCGGTGAGAAAGTAACTGTAGCTCTGATACCACTAGATCCACAGCGCCGTCATCACGATGAGCATGTTGGGGATGCCGTTCAACTTACTTGGATTGTAGGGTCATCCCGGGTGAAATGCGATTAGGGCGGAAGCTTATACTAGTAAGAGTGCATGGGATTTGAGAGACTTAGAAGAATGATAGCATAAATGAGAGAAAGGGATTATTAACAAAGAAAGGACTTCTTTATTGCATAACTTTGGTGTGGATACAAGGGAAGGGATGAGACCCTAAGGGTGTGGGATAGGAATGACCAAAGATTGGTGTCTGAAGGATGCCCACACCTTACAAACTAAGGGCCCTTATATAGGCTCCAAGACTCAACTATTTATTGCAAGACACATACCAAACTTAACTATAGCTTACAAGACACTTACCCAACTTTCATGTTCTAAACATGACATTTACCTAACCCACTAATTACAAGCATGTCTTTCAATAGTAAAAATACTATTGCTACAGTTACATTCCTATCGCACACCCTTAGGGTCTCATCCCTTCCCTTGTATCCACACCAAAGTTATGCAATAAAGAAGTCCTTTCTTTGTTAATAATCCCTCTCTCATTTATGCTATCATTCTTCTAAGTCTCTCAAATCTCATGCACTCTTACTAGTATAAGCTTCCGCCCTAACCGTTACTTCACCCGGATGACCCTACAATCCGAGTAAGTTGAACGGCATCCCCAACATCCTCATCGTGACGACGGCAATGTGGATGTAGTTACCCCCAATATTTTTGCAAACTCTCCCAAACTGAAGGGGTCATCCACTTAAGTGGAGCCTTGTAAAGTGTGCGAGCAAGGTACAAATGTTTTTTCAACCACTCACTCGCCTCATGGTTGAAATGACATAATATCATAGACTCATGCTGCGACTCCCATGTGTAAATACCCTAAAGAAAGAAAGATTAACTACGTTAATATTTTTTTAATAGTAAAACAATATATTTAATTAAATGATATTAATAAATTAATTTAATTAAATGATATTTACCCTAAAAGCTGTGAACATTCTCTGTTGCACATCTCTAGACACTTTTCACTATCCGGTCCATGGTTCTTTGTAGTGGCCTTGGACCAAATCATGTATTGCTTTTTTAACTTCGTAATCTCTGAAAAAACAAGTCAAATTAATAAACATTTAATTATAAAATTTAGGAACTTTTCTTGAGGAATTTATATATACAAAATAAAATTTTTAAAAAATAAAATTTACTTACATAACTACACTGTCAGGAGCAATAAACGAAGGGGGTCCAGTGCTATTAGATTCATTGGATTGATCCTCTGTTACCTCATGTTGGCCCTCAGAGACATGGGTAGATGCCTCGGCATGTGGAGTTAGGGGAGGCTGTGAAGTTGGAGGAGATTGTGTAATCGAAGGGCTCACTTTTGGTGCTTGAATATTTGGATGTATACATGGAGGCATTCCTAATTCTGGTGAGGTATTGGAGACTAATTTGGAGCTAACAGACTTGGATAATGATATTTGGATGTACTTGCGGTTGATCGACCTCGGCCTGATATAGATCGACCACCATGTCTCAATGTTGATCGACCCCGACCTATAATAGAGAACATTAAATATAAGTTGTAAAGCATGGAAACAAATTTCACTCAAATTAAAAGCTAAATGAAAAGCAAAGATGCTTCACACTACCAATATATTATACAAATAATTCAACCAACATTATTACAATGAGACAATAAGCTTAACCGAAAAGATCAATGCTTAAAAAAACCTAGTCAAACCTGATATAGAGCTATAGTCTGGATAATGAGTCATCCCACTTCAACAAAACAATCTGTCCAAACAACAAGAAAACTTGGGTAAATATAAATGATAAGAAAAAAAAATTACAATGAGAATAACTTAATTGGAAAGGTAGAAGAAAAACATGATCATAAATGAGACATATATCTATCACCACACACACACATCCGTAAAAAACTAGAAACAACATAGAAATACAAAGTTCCTATAAAAAAAGAGAAAAAACACAAGAAGATATTTAGTAATTAATTAAAAGTCATGTTCTGCAATCATCATCATCATCATCATCATCATCATCATCATCATTATCATCACTTTCTTCATATTCATTGTCTGCCTGTTCATCTTCTTCATCTTCCTCAGTTTCACATTCTGAAATATCTTGCAACTCTTCAGATAAGTCAACAAATTGTTGTATGCCTTGTGGATCAACCAAAGAAGGAATCTCTTGTAAAATACTTGTTTATATAAAATTTTTTTTGCATGTCCTAATTCAAATCAAATTAAAATTTTAAAACCACATGTGACCCAATCATAATCAAATTAGGACAACATGTGGATAAGATAAATAAATTTCATAATATTTGGATATATTCAAGATCACCCAAGAATACATATCCTGAGGCGATCTAAATATTAAAATCCCAAGATCAGCCTAGAGCACAGATCTCGAGGCGATCTAAAAATATTCAAATATCCAAATCCAAAAATATCAAGATCTGCCGAGAGCACAGATCATGAGGCAATCTAAAAATATTCAAATATCCAGATCAGCCAAGAACAACGATCTCTAGGCGATCCAAAATATATAAAATATCCAAATATCAAGATCAGCTGAGAGCACAGATCTCAAAGCAATCTAAATACTCAAATATCAAGATCTGCCGAGAGCACCGATCTCGAGGCGATCCAAAATACTCAAATATCAAGATCTACTAAGAGCACCGATCTCGAGGCGATCCAAAAAATTCAAATATCAAGATCTGCCGATAGCAAAGATCTCAAGGCGATCTAAAAATATATATATATATATATATATATATATATATTCAAATATCCGGATCAGCCAAGAGCACCGATCTCGAAGTGGTCCAAAATATACAAAATATCCAAATATCAAGATCGGCTGAGAGCACATATTTCAAAGCAATCTAAATACTAAAATATCAAGATCTGCCGAGAGCACCGATCTCGAAGCGATCCAAAATACTCAAATATCAAGATCTGGCCAGAGCACCGATCTCGAGGCAATCCAAAATATTAAAATATCAAGATCTGCCCAGAGCACCCATCTCGAGGCGATCCAAAATATTCAAATATCAAGATTTGCCGAGAGCAAAGATCTCAAGGCGATCTATATATATATATATATATATATTCAAATATCCGGATCAGCCAAGAGCACCGATCTCGAAGTGATCCAAAATATACAAAATATCAAAATATAAAGATCGGCTGAGAGCACATATTTCAAAGCAATCTAAATACTCAAATATCAAGATTTGCCGAGAGCACCGATCTCGAAGCGATCCAAAATACTCAAATATCAAGATCTGCCCAGAGAACCGATCTCAAGGCGATCCAAAATATTCAAATATCAAGATCTGCCAAAAGCACCGATCTCGAGGCGATCTAAATATTCAAATCTCTGGATAAGCCAAGAGCACCGATCTCGAGGCGATCCAAAATACTCAAATATTAAGATCTGCCAAGAGCATAGATCTCAAAGCGATCTAAAAAAATATTTAAATATCCGAATCAGCCAAGAGCACCGATCTCAAGGCGATCCAAATTTCAAGACCAGCCTATAGCACCAATCTTGATGTGACCGCAATACCAAGATCAACCATGAGCACAAGTCACGAGGCAAATATATATATATATATATATATATATATATATATATAAATAACAAATACAATAAATTAAAATAAAATAATAATTAATTAATTAAAAAAATAGGTTAAAAGATTAAAAAAGGCAAATAAAATAAATCAAATCTGATATAAAATTATATATATAATAAATCAACTCATGCAATATATATATATATAATTAAAACAAAATAAAATCCGATAAAAATATATATAATATAAAATAAAATAAAATAAAATAATATAAAGAATCAAATGAAATCAAATAATATAAAATAAATTAAATAAATAAAATCCGATAAAATATGTATATAATAAAATAAATAAATAAATCGGATCAAATTAGATAATATAAAATAAATTAAATAAACAAAATCCAATAAAATAATATATATAATATATAATTAAAAATAATTATAATAAAATAAAAATAAAAAAAATCAGATACAGGTAAAAAAAATCAATAATAATATAAAAAAATATATATATAGAAATATATATATAATAATATGCATATATAAACCAAATCAGATAAATAAAGTAAATAAATAAACCTATGTATAAATGATAATAATTATATTAAATATAATATAATACATATATAATAATCTAAAATAAAATAATATATATATATATATATATATATATATATATAAAAAGAAAAAAAGATGTGGTCTCCCCACGATCTGGATAACGTCGCCACGTCGCTGCATCGTTCCACGATTAGCACAACCGTCCGTGACCGTCTTTAAAAAGAAAGAACAAAGAAGAAGAAAAAGGGGGCGCGGTTCGATGATGGGGATGTTAAAGTTATAGAAGACTACTCTGAAGACCCTCAGGACAAAGAGAAGAGGTTGCTGTCAGGTGTTCCGTACGTTCATGTGTTGTGCCCAATAGGTTGATCTTTGACTAGTTCTTTACTTTGTCTTATTAGCTGTTATCCTTAATGCTCCTATGTTGTCAGACCTATAGGACATATATATGTTGTTGTATGTTTTGAGAAAAAACACAGCAGACAAGCTATCTATCTAGGAGACTTCTTCATACCTTGTTTCTCTTCTATTGTTTCTCTTCTACTCCTCTTCTGAAACCAAGCTGAGTTTCCAGCTACCATTCTCTCACTCAACAGTGGTATCAGAGCCAGGTTACGACCATGGCGGATGCTGGAAGCTCTTCTCAAACTCAGGTTCCAATTTTCAAAGGTGAAAACTTTAACCTTTGGGAATTGAAGATGAAAACCATGTTTAAATCCAAAAAGCTGTGGAACATAGTTGAAAATGGTTTCTCTGAAGAAGGACTAGATGATGAAGTAGTAGAAGAGCTTCAAGCACAAGATGCCAGTGCTCTCTATCTCATTCAACAGGGACTTGATGAGAAGATCCTTATTCGTATTGCAGATTTTGATACTACACACAAAGCTTGGGAAGTGTTGAAGACAGAATATCAAGGTAACTCCAAAATTCACTCCTTGAAATTATACTCTCTTCGTTTAGAACTAGAAGCTGTGAAAATGAAGGGCGGAGAGAAGGTGCAAGAATATATCACTCGTGTTCTAGATATAGTCTATCAAATCAAAATGCTTGGTGAAAAAATGCCAGATCATGCTGTTGTAGCTAAGATACTCAGCAGCCTTCACTCAAATTTCAGACATGTTGTGTTGTCTATTGTTGAGGCTAAAGATCTGGGCAAACTCACGATTGAAGAGTTGGGTGGATCACTGAAAAGCCATGAAGCTCTCTTACATCTTACTGAAGAACCAAGTGCTGAAATTGCATTACAAGCAGCACTTCAGGCAACAACTATCACATCTTTGGACTCAAGAAATCGTGTTGGCAGGAGTCATGGTCGAGGACCTTTCCGTGGGAGATTTCGTGGTCGGGGTAGAGGAAGAAATAGTGACACCATCACTCGACCTCCTCCTAGATCCAACATTCAGTGTTTTGTGTGCAAGAAATTTGGGCACACTAAAGCACAATGTTGGTATAATGAAGAAAATGTTGCTAAACATAATGAAGCAAATGTTGCTGAGGAAAACAACAGTTGTGAACCAGATGAACTATTCCTATTTATGACATATCTAACTGAAGAAGAAGAAGAAGAAGTAAAAGTTTCTTCCTCCTCATAGCTCCTTGATAGTGGTTGCTCGAACCACATGTCTAGTGACAAAAGCATCTTCCAGAACATTGAAATTGTTTCTCATCAAATTGTCAAACTAGGTGACGACAGAGTACTAAAGGTTGCCGTGTCGGAACTGCTCCATTTCCCCGCAAAACACTGGGGATGTTCACCTTCTAAAAGATGTTCAATATGTACCTCAACTGGCGCATAATCTTCTCAGTGTTGGCCAACTAATGAACTCTGGATACGATCTTTGTTTCTCCAAAGGAGTGTGTACCATCACTGATCTAACCACAGGTACATTGTTTGCATCTGTTCATATGACACGAAGGAGATTGTTTCCATTGAATATGGCTGATATTGGGTGTGCACATGCTGCTCTAAGCACAAGCGAAATATCCAAGCTTTGGCATCTCAAGTATGGGCATTTAAATATGAGAAGTTTGCAAATGTTGAATGGCAATCATCTGGTGGAAGGACTACCATGTATTGCACCATCCGGCCCATGCGAAGGGTGCTCATCTGGTAAACAAATCAGAGCTGTGTTTCCAATTGGACCGACTAGACGTGCAAGTGCACCTTTAGCGCTTGTTCATGCTGACCTCATGGGACCAATGCAAACACCTTCCTTGGGTGGGAACAGGTATATCTTTCTTCTCACTGATGATTATACACGTTACAGTTGGGTGTACTTCATAGCAAACAAGGCTGATGCTCTGGAGTGCTTCAAATCTTTTCAACGACTGATGGAGAAACAGCTTGGTCACACTCTCAAAGTTCTCCGCACTGACAGAGGGGGGGAATTTATTTCCAAAGATTTTGACAGCTTCTGCAACCTCAACGGCATCAAACGGCAGCTTACTGCACCGTACTCTCCTCAACAAAACGGAGTCGCGGAGCGTAAGAATCGCACAGTCATGGAGATGGCACGCTCAATGATGAAAGAGAGAAGTGTTCCCACCACTCTATGGGCGGAAGCTGTCTCAACGGCTGTCTATATTTTGAACCGATCCCCATGTAGTGTTGTTGAAGCTCAAACTCCTTATGAAGCTCTTCTAGGAGAAAAGCCACTTGTGGGACACTTTCGAGTATTTGGATGTGTATCTCATGTCCTAATTGAGCCACAATATCGCCAAAAGCTCGATTCCAAGACACACAGGTGTGTGTTCATTGGATATTGTGAAGAAACCAAAGGGTATAAACTCTTTGATCCTACAACCAAGAAAGTGAAGATTAGCAGGAATGTTAATTTCTTTGAAGATCTTGCATGGGATTGGTCCAAAGAACATGAAGATGATGAACCTTGGTTTGTGATAGTGAACACAAGTTGTGATAAACCAATCAATGGGGTAGTTGTGGTCTCATCTTCTGAGAACAATACAACACAATCTACAGAGAGTGCATCAACTGAGAACTCCAACACTCCAATGAGGTACAGAACACTCACAGATCTATATGATACATGCACTCTTGTACTCTCTATTTCAGATCCCACTACATTTGAAGAAGCAGTCAAGGATGAAGAATGGCAACTTGCCATGAATGAAGAACTAAATGCAATCACTCGAAACCAAACCTAGGAGCTAGCAGAGTTGCCTGATGACAAGCAGCCTGTGGGACTTAAATGGATCTATAAATCCAAATATAATTCTGACGGGACACTCCACAAGAGGAAAGCGAGGCTTGTAGCGAAGGGATACTCGCAACGTGAAGGAATTGACTTCGAGGAAGTGTTCGCTCCTGTTGCACGAATGGAAACCATAAGGATGATGCTTGCTATTGGTGCACAACGACGCTGGCCCATCTATCAATTGGATGTAAAATCGGCGTTTTTGAATGGTGAACTTGTAGAGGAGGTCTATGTTTCGCAACCTGAAGGATTTATCACAAAAGGGAAAGAGGAGATGGTGTTGAAACTTCGGAAAGCTTTGTATGGTTTGCGTCAGGCTCCCAGAGCCTGGTACAGCAATGTTGACAAACACTTCATCAACATGGGATTCAAACGCAGTGAAAATGAGCCAACCTTATATACTAAAACCCAAGGGAACATTGACACATTGATCCTATGCATTTATGTAGATGATATCATCTATATGGGGTCCTCACAAGAAATGCTCTGCCAATTCAAGACTAATATGATGCAAACCTATGAGATGACTGATTTGGGACTGCTCAAATACTTTCTTGGTTTAGAGGTGAAGCAAGGCAATGACTATATCTTTGTCTCACAAAAAAAATATGCTGAAGACTTGTTGAAGAGGGCAAACATGTTACAGTGCAAACCTGAATTGAGTCCAATGAATGCAAATGAGAGGCTCAGCATGAATGATGGTTCAAGTGCAGCAAATGCTCATATATACAGGAGGATGGTTGGAGGGCTGATGTACCTCACACACACACGACCTGACCTAATGCATTCAGTTTCCTTAGTCTCAAGATATATGCATCAACCAACTATGCATCATCTAGGTGCTGTCAAAAGACTCTTGCGTTATGTGGGAGGAACTACTAGATTTGTACTTCTATACCAGCATACAAAAGAATTCAAATTGTCTGGATTCACAGACAGTGACTGGGGAGGCTCAGTAGATGACAGAAAGAGCACATCAGGTTGGATCTTCAATCTTGGATCAGCTGCTGTTGCATGGAGTTCGAAAAAACAAGAGATCACTGTATTGTCTAGCACTGAAGCGGAGTACATCGCAGCAACATCCACGGCCTGTCAAGCTGTATGGATGAGAAGACTTCTTGAGGATATGAATGAGAAGCAACATGCAGCAACTATCATCTACTGTGATAATAAATCTGCAATTGCAATAGCAAAAAACCCTGCACAGCATGGAAGGACTAAACACATTGATACTAGATACCATTTCATTCGGGGACTGATTAATGAAGGAGTTATCCAGTTGATACATTGCAACACAGACAATCAAACTGCTGATGTGCTTACTAAGGCTCTGCCAGTTCACAAGCATGAGAAATTCAGAGATATGATGGGTGTGAAGGTCTTCTGAGTAAGGGGGTGTGTTAAAGTTATAGAAGACTACTCTGAAGACCCTCAGGACAAAGAGAAGAGGTTGCTGTCAGGTGTTCCGTACGTTCATGTGTTGTGCCCAATAGGTTGATCTTTGACTAGTTCTTTACTTTGTCTTATTAGCTGTTATCCTTAATGCTCCTATGTTGTCAGTCCTATAGGACATATATATGTTGTTGTATGTTTTGAGAAAAAACACAGCAGACAAGCTATCTATCTAGGAGACTTCTTCATACCTTGTTTCTCTTCTACTCCTCTTCTGAAACCAAGCTGAGTTTCCAGCTACCATTCTCTCACTCAACAGGGGAGAAGAGAGGGACCGACGGGGGAAATTGGCAAGTCGTCTCTCTGCCAAAATATAGATTGATATAAAAAAAAAAGGAGAGGTCAGACTGAACCAGAGGAAGCCACAAAGAAAGACTGACGAGGGAAGCGGAAAAAGAAGAACGCGAGGAAAGAAGAAGAAGATCTTCATTACCTCTCCCTGCCAACGTCTCTGGGGTGGTTGCTGCTATCATCGACATCGCCTACCGGTGTTGTCTCCATTGTCACCTGCCACTGTTGCCGTCTGCTTCTGTCTGCCGCCATCATTGCTACACTATCGACGTTGTTGCATCTGATGCCACCGTCGCTACACTGTTTGCTGACGTTGCCTGCCGAGTTTTCTACCACCGTTGCATGCCAACGCTACCGTTGTTGAGAAAAGATTGAAGCCACTCCCTGCCGCTACCGCCACCGCTGTTGCTGTCGTTCCGGAGAAAGATGGGGAGCCAAGAGAAGCCAGCCGAACCTAGATGAAGAAGAGGAAGAGGAAAATAAAGGGGGGAGAGGAAGCGAGCCAAGGAGAAGATTGTTCCTTAGCGTTGCCGGGGAACTCCAATCCCAAATCCTAACCACGATTTCCTTCCCAACTCGAGAAGAACCTGCAAGAGAAGAAGAAGACAGATGAAAGAAAGAAGAAAAGGATGACCAGCAAAGGAAATGAGGAGAAGAAAGAAGATAAAAAAAGAAGATTCTTGTTTCTCTCTACCAAAATATACATAGATAAAAAAAAAAGAGACGTGGCCGTCGTTGTCTTTCTTCCTCGCCGCCTGCTGCCGGCCTTGATGATGAACCCACTAAGATGGAAGAGACTCTCGGTCTCTCTCACTACCAAACATATATATATATATATATAACAAAAATAAAAAGGAAGGAAGATGGCCTCTGTCTTGCCGTCACCACTGCAGTTGTCATCGCCACTGCTGTTGCGGCTGTCTCTCTGTAAGATAGAGGAGGGAAGCTCTCTGTCACCGTTAAGAGAAAATATCAAAGGCGTCGTTCCTCCCTCATCGTCATCGAAGACCGAGAGTTACGTGGATATTAATTGCCGCCGGAGAGAGCAGCAAACGACCATTCTCCATTAAAAAAAAAAATTGAAGGTCCATGCACGTAGACAAGTTCTTGGCCTCATGCTTCTCACGCTTTGGTTCTCAGCTTCTCAACACCGTCTTCGTGTGATGACGATGGGCTTCATTTACAGAGCTAGGCAATGCGCTCGCTGGACACCATTATTTAGAGTTCCATCTGAAACACTGATCAGAGAGAAGCATCAATGATTGATTTCACGTACGAGGAACAAGGTTAGCTTCAACTCATAGATAAGGAAGAGGTTGATGATGAGGATGACTGCTTCTAAGCCATTGGCAAGTTGATCATTCAAGGTATCAAGACCGAAGATGTCAAGAAAATCCAGGACGTCGGGATCTACATCGTCGATCTCACGGTGCATATCAATAGGAGCTTGACGGTGAGCAAGGGCTTAATTGGTAGCGACCTCCTCATCAAGTACAAGTTGGTTATCAAAATCACTACTTGGAGCCGGTCTCGGACAAGCTTCTGGCGGTATGATCGAGACGTCAAGTGTTGGTGAATTCCAAGATCGGGCAATACCCAAAAATTCGAAATATCATATCATCAAAAAAACATCAAGATCTGCTTTTACAAAATTGTGTCTAATTACGAACCATGCTAACCCTCCTTTTGGATTGTCCCATGCAGGTCCAAAGCTTGATATTTCATGGATCGAGAGTGCAATATTATTTGGAAAGGAGCATCACGAAATTATCACGAGAGCTAGTGTATCCACTTTGTTATATATATATATATATATATATATATATATATATATATATATAAAATAAATGAACATGATGAATTGTTTTGGAAGAAAGGGGAGTGAGTGATATTCGAGGAAAGCTTTCGAAATGGGTTTCAAACATCACCCAGTATGCTCTATAGTAAGGTAAGTGATGTTCTTTGCACTCAAAGAGACCAAGAAGGTTGAAGTGTGGATTCCCAATGTAAATAGTTTTATATTTTCAGTGAATGATATCTGCTGGGCAAAACTCGTTATAAAAATGGATCTTATGTGAACTTTGAAAGCGCTTCATATATATATATATATATATATATAAATATATTAAAGTGATGAAGTATGTTGGGGGCTAAATATTGTTTTTAATTAATTACTAGAATAGGCATTTTTAGAATTATTTTACCAAATTAGATATTTTTTTATTTTTAATATTAAACTCTTTAACTTTTTCTAATAGCGTGGGTTTCATTGGTTTTTAATATTAAAATTTTCTATTTTTTAAAAATGTAGCATGATTCCACTAATTTTTATATTAAAATTTATTTTTTAAAAACCCGAGATGGAGTTCTACTAGCTTTTTAAAATTAAAAACAATTCTGTTACTAAAGCCCTTATCATTTCATAAAAATCTTTTATAACTAGCTTTTATTCCCACTCTACTTCTGAGCATTATCATGGAGGAGTATCAATGTATTGGTGAAAGAAACTGAGACCCTACCCTATTCACAAGAGTCATTTGATCAGATCGATCCCTATACCATCCATTCGTTGAGTAGGGCCTATATAAATCGTGAGGTAGAGCTGTAATAAGACCAACAGAAAAAGTTTTGCTGAAACGATGTTGCTTTAAGATAAAAATCGTTTTAATTTAAAAACTAGTGGGACCCATCTCGCTTTTAAAAATAAATTTTAATATTAAAAACTAGTGACTCACGATTTTTTATAAAAATTTTAATATTAAAAAGACCAGTGGAACCCGCAGTATTAAAAATTTAAAAATTTAATATTAAAAATAAAAATGCGTAAATAATTCTAAAAATACCTATTCTTGTAATTAATTAAAAAAAACAATATTAAAAAAAAAAGCCTATGTTGGGAGAGAAGATGAGAAACATGCAATGGAATGGTATGCATGTATACTCACGTGCATTAAAAGCCCTTTGTTAGAAGAAAAAATGCAGCCCAACATTAATTATATGGAGGGACCCGCCATTTGTTGTAAATGGAAATGTGAGTAAAAATAATAATAATAATAAATTAAAAAAATGATTAAGGAATGAAGAAAGATCCCTTGCAAGTGACCAAGTGTTGTATATTATATTTATATTTGCAACCAGCATTGTGGGAATAGTGGAGCTCTTCTTTCCCTGCAATTGCATGCCACTGAAATTTAGTCAAGCCTTTCTCCAAGTTACAAATAATAATAAAAAATAATAATAATAATAATAATGATCAAGTATGTTATGAGATGGGAGAAAAGCATGATGCATACTCACGTCCAAAAAAAAAAAAAGAGGCAAAAGGTATGGGCCCTCTTTTGATGCAATGAAAACCAAGCTATGACTTATGTCCATGTTTTCTCATGACATCAAAGTGATTAAATGCATGCATCCTCACTCGTATAATTCATATTAAAAAAAAATAAATTAAAAAAAGCATGGGCCAACCATGAAAGAGACACCTACAAAGAAAATGAGAAGCATATATACTCACGGGCTATCATTAATCAAAGGGAAGAATTTTCAAAAGATTACGTGGTCCCACCATGCACATGGGATGAGTATGATAACATGGATTTATATATATATATATATATATATATATATATTTTAAAACACATGAAGCAAGAAAATAAAATATATATATTCATTCAAAAACAATATGTTCATCACTGAGAACTTATCGGCATTAAGACATACAAGACAACAACGAGACATGTAATATGATGACAAAGGCGAAACACACGCCACTTATGTTCGAGGTATACTGGCGTATAGGGTGTGAGTAAATGTAACATATATATATGTATATATATATATATATATGTAATCTGGACAAAATTAAAAGCCAAAAGTAGCAAGTCGAGGCTCAAAATATGAAAAAGAGTCAAGGCTTGAGTATATCGTCGACAGATTGGACTCAGCACGATGCTCGAGGCATTCGTAAGTCGAGAGACCTGAAAGGGGTTTCTGACAGGTCGATGATAAATAAAAATCGGTATAGGTCGACCAGTTGAGCTCCAACGTCTCGAGGCGTACGTAAGTTATAGGACGCAAAGAGTTTCTGAGTCGAGGAGACTTGAAGAAAGCTTCACATGGCGTAAAGCCAGAGAAGCTTATGGAAGAGGAGTCAAAATAAAATTATGATTCATCAGCGTAAAGAATCTAGAACTTGATACAAATCAAATCAAAAGATGCAAAAATGCTACGAGGCGAGGATTCGGGACATAAGTTCATAAGTCCGAAATGCGTACAGTCGAGGAATGGTTTCGAAATTTCAACTGTATTTTTCGGTACAGATACACTGAATTCGTATTTATTGAAATGAATAAGAAATTGATTATGTGCGATTTGTTCCTTGATCGTCGTACTGACTGTAGTTGAAGATTCCTAGCGACGATGTCGCGTGAGGAGGAGAATTAACGATGAGGGCTTGCTTGCTTTGCCTAATGGAAAGCCATGAATCCGTAATCTTTTGAAATCATAAAAATTAAATTTGATTTGTGATCCATTTATTTTAACCGAGTCTAACCCTAGTCAATAGGCCGGGTGAGAGAGAGGTCGCAATCTTGACAACTGGATTTGGTGTAGTTCCTCTCAAGGCACTGATATCGCGCTACTGTCTTTTCCGCCCAACTTGCCTCAACCATTCCTCCTAGCTTTTCTCTTTCACACTGAGCTAACCAATCAACACCTTGTCCTCATGCTCAGTACTCAATATAGTTCGGCTTGAGATGACTTGTTATGCTAACACAAATGGTTTGGATCATACTTTTGGATGACATCTGATTAACATCAACGAAATTATATAGAGATGAACCTTGCTGTGCCGTTTATTGGATCGAAGACCATGTACACTCCCGAAGAGAAAATACGGTTCACGTCTAATATTTCCATGGTACTCGAGTTGCACATCCTGCAGCCAAACCACTTAGAAATACGAGTGCATGCATATCCTCGACATTAGACCCTTGTACACATATGCCACACACTATTCATGGTGGCTTTTTCCACTGCTATGAAGCGTGAGTGTGAAAGTTATAACCATTGATGAAGTGTCACTGCCATGCCTTTGCATTGCCTTCGTAGATGGACACACTAGGCGGATTTGTTTCGTCTGCTGGGACATGAA